>NC_083335.1:104917196-105218863 GCF_963455315.2 Globicephala melas
CCTCCTTTGCCCAATAAGTTTTCATCACACTTAAGGTCTCAGCTCAGAAGCTAGTGATTTCCTCCAAGAAAACTTCCAAAGTCTTAGTAGTGACCCACCTATGCTACCTCATACTTCCCCTAGCACAACACTGATCACACCATCTCCCTACTAGACTGTAAGCTCCATGAAGGCAAAACTTCAGGGTCATGCTCAATAAACACTTGTTGAATGAATGAATGGTCATTACATTCTCTCTGTACACAAAACTTTATAGGGAGGCCAACTGTAATCAAAAGCTTGCTTAGCAGACACAGCATCGGAGTTAGGGGAAATAAATTAGTATTTACCCAGGACACTCCTATTTGCACTAATGCCCTGAATTAATTATTAATAGCACCTCCCTTGCTCGCTCTATTACAATGTCCCAGTTTGGATGATAAATGAGATGGGACAGCATGGCATATACCTCTCAGGGCAGGAACTGCGCCAGGGCATCCTCTCCTCAGGATCATGCTTGAGTCATCATCTCCCTCTATCACTGTTTCCTATATTGTATAACCAAATAGCCCTCTCCACTCTTGATCCCACATCCAGTGATCCAGTAATTCATTAGCTGGCCTAACGTCTCACCTCAATGAAAAGGCAACAGACCATATCTTTACGGTGTTTCTGCATAACTATGCTAGGATCTATTATGTTTCTTTTACAGTTTAATCCTTCAGGCCATCTTAATTTCCTAGGAAAGAGGAAGTGGCCAGCAGTGGATACTGTTACCCTCAAGTTCTATCTACAGAAACCTTGTTAGCTAGGCATCCTTGATAACCCAGTCACAGGGGAGCAGCACCTATGTCTGCCCACATACACTTTACCTGTGAATAGGAAGGTGGCAGCAGTTTCAAATTCATCAGACAAGGAAAGGGCATTTGGTTTTGGTGTGAAGAGCCTCATATGCTGAAAAATAACCTTCAAACTTCTGCCAGCAAAATTCAAGAACTGAGAAAAAAGGAAGAGGGAATTCCAATCTATTGCTCCTTTAAAATTGTGTACCTGGAGCAAGAAACCAAAAAGGTTTCAATCCTGCCCCAAAACTACAACCTGTTTCTGAATCACGGGATTCAGTTCCCAGCTTAGGTGGATCTGTTTTTGGAATTTTTTAAACTCATATTTGTTGTTTGGATCCTCCTTTGGGGAAAAAAATATGACACAGACGTTTCGCAGTTGGTAAAAGTTGGCATGGAACAGCAGTATGCAGCGGGTTCGCAGTGCCAGAGGGCTTGGCGGGACTCCAGGAGCAGTCCTGTATTCCTCCACTCCCTTTCTCCAACGCTTCCAATTCTCACTCCCCTGGCTATTGGTTTCGTAACCACCTTCCTCTATCACAACCACCTTGGCTCCAACTCAGCAGCAGCAGCCTATCCCTTTACAAACGCTGCGTATAAGGCAGCTGTGGCTGTGACGGGGCGAGATTACAGCTGTGACTTCAGTCAGTCCTCTTTCTGCAGCTAGGCCAGACAGGGCTCTTTGAAATGACATGACATTGTGTGATCTCATTTTAAAGGCCTCCCTCAATTCGCTAACCAAGATCTTTAACAGACTTTCTAGTTTCTTCTAGACTCTGGTCGTTTGGAGTGATGGTACACAAATACCACACTGAAAAATATAGCCCTATTGATGTATAAAATGATTTGAAAGACTCCACTGTTGTAGGACAGCCACAGACTGAAGGAAATTTCAAAATATCATCCCAACCTGCCCAAAACCCTAAGATTCAATAAAAATAAGCAGACTGACTTTAAACCAAGTAATATTTATCCCCCATATTTTCTGGTCTCACAAAGGGATTATATGTTTGCATATATTATAATTAGTTCCCATACAATGTTGAAATTCGGTTACAGGTAAGGAATAGGAGGACAAATACAAGCCAAATACCTTTTTGAAAAACAAAGATTTCTGGGAAATTGCTTCTCTAATACTTACCAAAAAGAAGGGGAAAAACAGCAAAAAAATTGATGAGTCTAAACCAAAGAAACTATTACATTCCAATGCCACAAACTTCATATATTGATAGCAAAGTAGGGAAACAGAATTCCAAACCAAACCAACATGTTGTGGGAGGGCTTTCCACTTAATTTTTTCCCTGCCCCTCAAACACTAAATTGTGTATCACCAAAATCATGGAAATTCTCACTCATATCTCCAAATCTGGAGAGACTCTAACTAAGCTGGTATCACTGTCTTTTCCCTCTTTTAACAGAGGCACAATGGAAATGGCTGCTGGAGAAACAGATGAAATAAAGAAAGGTTTTTAAAAAGAGGCTCACCTTTGGCTGAACTGAGGGCTCCAGAGATGCAGGCTGAATTGGGGAACAAATCCAAAGTCTATGATATCCAGTCCCTCTACCATGTGAATGAGATATACCTCTTATCTGGGTGGAGGAAACCTGGCTCAGAGCATTTAACAAAGTTTCAAAAGCCCAAGGATATAAACTAAAATACACACTCCCTTACTAAGTCCCCCATCCTCTGCCATGTCCCCAGATTATAAAAAGAGATTAGACACTAACTGTCCAATATTCAACTGTGGCTTACAGCACAAATAACATTGACCTCAGATAAAGTGGGAAATACAAGGAAGTTATCTATACTGCATAAGAAGAATCGAAAATTATAGATAGAGCTGTCCAGCTAAGGTATTAGAAAAATAAAAATAACGAGGTAAATATGCAAGCACATCACAGCAAAAAAGCAAAGAGAAGGAAAGAAAGGAAAAGAAAAAGAAATTAGTCCAAGCAAGTATGTTACCCAAGGAACAGAAAGCAATTACTTTACCAATAATTAAACTATAGGACAACATATTATGAGCTCCAGACAACAAGAGCTTTTTTTTTAAATTTATTTTTGGCTGTGTTGGGTCTTCATTGCTGCACGCAGGCTTTCTCTAGCTGTGGCGAGTGGGGGCTACTCTTCATTGTGGTGTGCAGGTTTCTCATTGCAGTGGCTTCTTGTTGCACAGCACAGGCTCTAGGCACATGGGCTTCAGTAGTTGTGGCACGCGGGCTCAGTAGTTGTAGCTCACGGGCTCTAGAGCACAGGCTCAGTAGTTGTGGCATATGGGTTTAGTTGCTCCGCAGCATGTGGGATCTTCCCAGACCAGGGCTCGAACCCATGTCCCCTGCATCAGCAGGCGGATTCTTAACCACTGCGCTACCAGGGAAGCCCAACAAGAGTTTTTAAAAAAGTCTATATTTTTATCTTTGCTTGAACATTCATAACCTCCAGAAGCGTACAGAAGTCACTAATAACACTGGTTATATATGGGGGAAGTTAACTGAATGGGTGGAAGATAAGAGTGGGTATTTTCACATAGAGACTTTCTTTTATTTTTGAACTATGTAAATATATTATCTATTTTTTTTGGTTGAACAAGAAATAAATTCTGGTTGGCAAAAAAGAACAGAAGCTCAAAAGCAAGATGATAAAAGGAGATGAAAAGGGAGACTGCAGATATAAGAAACAAATTGAGGATCAAAATCATGCAGTACAGAACTAATAAATAAAATGGATAGAAAGGGCACAGAATTGATAAGACTGAGATTCACTCAACTGGAAAAGAAAAAAAAAACAACTGAGACATCACAATGATCACAAAAAAGTTAAGCTGTCAGAGAAAAGCTAACAATAATAAAGAAAAGGTTTAAAAAAAAACCCAAAACAATGATAAAAGGTGCCCCTGTAGCAGAGAACTCATCAAAGATAACAGAGAAGTATCCAAAGATGTAATAAAAGAAACTTTTCCTGAAGTTAGGTAAGATGTGAATATGCAGAATGAAAAAGCGCACAAGTCCAGGAAAAACTGACGCAGAGCACTCCTCATATTCTGGTTAAGTTATTTAACTTTAAAGATTAGGATAAATTAAAAAAAAAAAAAGGGACTTCCCTGGTGGTCCAGTGGTGAAGAATCTGCTTTACAATGCAGGGGACGCAGGTTTGATCCCTGGTTGGGGAACTAAGATCCCACATACCGCGGGGCAGCTAAACCCATGCACCACAACTACTGAGCTCACGCACCTCAACTGGAGAGCCTGTGTGCCGTGAACTACAGTGCCCATGAGCTCTGGAACCCACACACCACAACTACAGAGCTCACGTGCCCTGGAGACTGCACGCCACAACTAGAGAACCCGAGCGCTGCAACAAAAGATCCTGCCTGCCTCAATGAAGATCCCACGTGCTGCAACTAAGACCCAGCACAACCAAAAATAAATAAATTTTTTAAAAAAGATTAGGAAATAGATCTTTAGGAATTCCATGGGAAAAAAGCAAATTACTACATTAGATGGTGGGGTGAGTAGGGAGAACCAGGCGGTGATCAGTCCTCCTCACAACAACATTCAAAGACAGGGCAGTGGAAATGTGTCCACAACATTGTAAAGGAAAGTATACCCAAGAATATTATACCCAGTCATGATGATCTTCAAATAAAAAGGCAATAGGCACACATTTTCAACCATGGAAAACTCAGGAAATAAAACACATGTAAGCCTTTCTTAGAAAACAAGACTGCATGAGTATGCAACCTATCCAATTAAGAGATGTATCAGAATGAAGAACTTGGGAATGAAGAACACATGGTAAAAGAATCGATGGTAAAGGTCTCATTTAAATATAAATTAATTGTAGATAACTGTAAATTAAGAAAATACAACAAATATAAACCTTAGTAGTTCAAAACTAATAATATAATAAGATAAAGAGGAGGTGGAGGGGCTTCCCTCGTGGTGCAGTGGTTAAGAATCCGCCTGCCAATGCAGGGGACACGGGTTCGAGCCCTGGTCCGGGAAGATCCCACATGCCGCGGAGCAACTAAGCCCATGCACCACAACTACTGAGCCTGTGCTCTAGAGCCCATGAGCCACAACTACTGAGCCCACACGCTACAACTACTGAAGCCCATGCACCTAGAGCCCATGCTCTGCAACAAGAGAAGCCACTGCAATGAGAAGCCTGCGCACCGCAACAAAGACTAGCCCACGCTCGCCGCAACCAGAGAAAAGCCTGCACGCAGCAACGAAGACCCAATGCAACCAAAAATAAAATAAAATAAATAAATTTAAAAAAATAAGGAGGAGGTGGGGAAGTGGAAGAATAAAAATGATAATATCTTCATACTTCATATCAGGAATTTAAATTAATACTATATAAAACTAAAGAATATATATGTATACATACACACACGCTCACCAAAAATCTCTTAATTTTTCATAACCTAAGAGGGATCATGGGATCATTTAGGAAATAATAACTCTTGTGGTAAAGAAACATTGATTCAAAAGCAACAGTTCCTTTGGGTTTATTTCATTGTATTTTAATTCTGTTAAATTAATGTGAAATTAGAATTAATTATATTTAAAACAAATGGCTTGTGTAGTGTAATCCTATTTTAAAGTATTGTATTTACTTATCCTTCTTTCTTTTTTTCTTTTTTTTTTTTTGGCCACACAGCATGCGGGATCTTAGTCCCCCACCAGGGACCGAACCCGTGCCCCCTGCAGTGGAAGCGTGGAGTCTTAACCACAGGACCACCAAGGAAGTCCCTTATCCTTCTTTCTATACAGGTACACAGAAGAATATTTGGAATCACGGTCACTAATATTAATATCGATTATTATTAGGTAGTGGGATTTAGAGTGATTTCTTTCCCTTTCTTTACTGCTTAAATTCTTTGTCATCAGGAAGTATTCATTTTACCAAAACAAAAGAAAGAATATTTATAAGTATACAGACCAAGTTGCACAAAGACCAAACTGGTTTTCAATTTAATTCCATGAATATTTTTGTGAACACTTACTATGTGCCAGGTCTAATATTAAGCCCTGGGACTAGAACAGCAAACAAAATAAACACAACCCGTGCCCTCATACTGCTCACTGTCTTGAAGGTCTTTACTTCACTCAGATCCACTCACCTG
This sequence comes from Globicephala melas, assembly GCF_963455315.2. Classification (NCBI taxonomy): domain Eukaryota; kingdom Metazoa; phylum Chordata; class Mammalia; order Artiodactyla; family Delphinidae; genus Globicephala; species Globicephala melas. The sequence continues at coordinate 104,923,150 of NC_083335.1, forward strand.
AAACCACTTCGACCTCAGTCTCCACAGATGACAATGTTTAATGACAACTTCACAGAGGCCTTCTCTGGGCTAGATTTAGGAGGAGGCCATGCAGACAGTTACCTGTAAGAAGAGCAACATTTTTGTTTCAATATCAAAATCATTGTAATTTGCTATATCTTGCAGAGTGATTTGGGTATTTGAAGGAGGCAAGGGCAGGAAGCTAAGCATGAATTCACATCCCAGCTCAGGCACTTAAAGCCAGTGAGACCTTGACAAGTCATTTAATCTGAGCCTCTTTCTTTTTGTGTAAAAACTGGGAACATAAATGTATTGTTAAGAGGACACAGTGAAGTGTTAAAGTATATAAAGCACATGTGACAGCATCTGAAACACAGAAAAGCAGAAACAAAATATTAGCTATTGTTATTTTTTTAATTGTGTTACTTCCGTCAAAAATCATGATATATTGAGATAGATTTTGCCATCATTGTTGGTTCCATTATCATCAGGGTGGTCTAAAAATCATAAAACCATTTCTAAATTCTGTGAGCAGCTAATGAAAACATTTAAAAACAGGGGAAGTTCTTTTTTTTTTTTTGGTTAAGAAATTACACAAAGTAAATTAGATCTTTAACCTTTTTGATAAATGAAACTCAATGTAGTCATATTACAAATGACTAAAGGCATATAAAAAAGCTTTGTATTCACCAAATCATAAGATATTATTACCGAAGTATAGAGTATGTTTCATTAGCCCTGAAGCAAGGAGCTTGAAGTATCTTAATTGCTTGTTACTTTTCCTCCACCTTCTACTGATAAACTTGAAGATAAAAGAGGGTAAATTTGATTTACTCAGGCAAAGAGAACAGATGTTGTATGTTGTAAATTTTGCTAAAAGCCAGTAAGATAAGAGAATGCATTTACATGGTTGTCTAACCCTTTCCAATTTAATTTATGTGGTACAAGTAGAAACATTACGGAAGTTTTGCTTCTTCCTGCCCAGCGCTGATTAAATCAATCTGAAGAATTCCCACTAAATTAATCACCCCAAAACAGTGTTCTTTATTTCTAATGTTCCTTGGACAAGAAGAAGACTACTAGCCATAGATTTCTGATAACAGAACCAGGGAGTAAAATCAAAAAAATAGAAAGACACAAAATAAGTGAGAAGAAAAATAATTTCTAGATTAGATAACTATGCCTTAGGGTTACAAGTCTCAACTATCAGCTCTGAAGGAGAGACTATCCTCACCAGTTCAGTGAAGAGTTATCAGCGACATAGTGCTTGAAGGGAGAAAAGTATAAAGTCAGCAAAACGTAACACACAGAGAAAGAGCACATTTAAGAGGACGGGTTAGTTTTTATTGTAATGGGAGCTTCATAACGGACTTCTCTGTTCCCAGATTTGCCATACTCTAAAATCCTCCTCAAAGGCTGGATGATAAGCTATAGGCTTCACAGCTATAAGAAAAAAGAAAAGCCATTATTCTTCCCTCCTTCAATTTAGGCCCAGACAGAAAGACTGTCCTGCAATGTTAAACACTCCAACAGGAGCAGCAGGTCAAGGGGATGCAATATAACTGAAGTTATTCAATTCATACCAGAAGTTTGAAGTTTGATATTGCAATTTTCTCTGTTGCCCTGTAGAAATTTTACAAACCCATGGTTGCAATTAACTTTGCTCCCTGTTTTTGTTTAAACAGTTGGGAAAAACAAAGTGCAACTTGAGTAAGGGGTCAGGCCAAGCTTTTATTATAAATGCAGATGTAATAATACTAATACTAATTACCATTTTTAGAGAACTTAGTATGCTCCAGGTAGGGGGCTGAACCCTTTACATACATCATTTATTTATTTTCCCATAAAATTCCTACGAGGTAGATATTATCAATATTTCTTTTTTACAAATGAAAAAACACAGGATCACAATAATTAAGTAACCAGACATTGCACATCTATCTACAACACACAATTCCATCTCTCAGGCCCTCTTCTCCTTCTAGCTAACACCTTTGAAGGCCTACCTGGCACTGAAACACCCATATAGGAACACTTTAAAAGGCAACATTCGAGAGGCTTCCGGGAAGATGGCGGAAAAGTAAGACGCGGAGATCACCTTCCTCCCCACAGATACACCAGAAATACATCTACACGTGGAACAACTCCTACAGAACACCTACTGAACACTGGCAGAAGACCTCAGACCTCCCAAAAGGCAAGAAACTCCCCAGATACCTGGGTAGGGCAAAAGAAAAAAGAATAAACAGACAAAAGAATAGGGACGGGACCTGCACCAGTGGGAGGGAGCCGAGAAGGAGGAAAAGTTTCCACACATCAGGAGCCCCTTAGCGGGCAGAGACTGCAGGTGGCGGAGGGGGGGAAGCTTCGGAGCTGCGGAGGAGAGCACAGCAACAGGGGTGCAGGGGGCAAAGTGGGGAGATTCCCGCAGAGGATCGGCGCCGACGGGCACTCACCAGCCCGAGAGGCTCGTCTGCTCACCCGCCAGGGCGGGCGAGGCTGGGAGCTGAGGCTCGGGCTTCGGTCGGAGCGCAGGGAGAGGACTGGGGTTGGTGGCATGAACACACCCTGAAGGGGGCTAGTGAGCCACGGCTAGCCGGGAGGGAGTCCGGGAAAAAGTCTGGACCTGCCGAAGAGGCAAGAGACTTTTTCTTCCCTCTGTTTCCTGGTGCGCGAGGAGAGGGGATTCAGAGCGCTGCTTAAAGGAGCTCCAGAGACGGGCGTGAGCTGCAGCTAAAAGCGTGGACCCCAGAGACAGGCATGAGATGCTAAGGCTGCTGCTGCCGCCACCAAGAAGCCTGTGTGCGAGCACAGGTCACTCTCCACACCTCCCCTCCCGGGAGCCTGTGCAGCCCGCCACTGCCAGGGTCCCGGGATCCAGGGACAACTTACCCGGGAGAACGCACGGCGCGCCTCAGGCTGGTGCAACGTCACGCCGGCCTCTGCCGCCGCAGGCCCGCCCCGCACTCCGTGCCCCTCCCACCCACCCCCACCCGGCCTGAGTGAGCCAGAGCCCCCAAAGCAGCTGCGCCTTTAACCCCGTCCCGTCTGAGCGAAGAACAGACGCCCTCCGGCGACCTACACGCAGAGGCGGGGCCAAATCCAAAGCTGAACCCCGGGAGCTGTGCGAACAAAGAAGAGAAAGGGAAGTCTCTCCCAGGAGCCTCAGAAGCAGCGGATTAAAGCTCCACAATCAACTTGATATGCCCTGCATCCGTGTAATATATGAATAGACAACCAATCATCCCAAATTAAGGAGGTGAACTTAGAGAGCAAGACTTATGATTTTTTCCCCTTTTCCTCTTTTTGTGAGCATGTATGTGTATGCTTCTGTGTGAGATTTTGTCTGTATAGCTTTGCTTCCACCATTTGCCCTAGGGTTCTATCCGTCCTTTTTTTTTTCTTAATAATTATTTTTTATTTTAATAACTCTTATTTTATCTTACTTTATTTTATTTTACTTTATCTTCTTTCTTTTTTTCCTTCCTTCCTTCCTCCCTCCCTCTCTCCTCTCCTTCTTTCTTTCTTTCCTTTTACTTCTACTAATTCTTTCTTTCTACTTTTTCTCCCTTTTATTCTGAGCCATGTGGATGAAAGGCTCTTGGTGCTGCAGCCAGGAGTCGGGGCTGTGCCTCTCAGGTGGGAGAGCCAACTTCAGGACAGTGCTCCACAACAGACCTCCCAGCTCCACATAATATCAAACGGCAAAAATATCCCAGAGATCTCCATCTCAACACCAGCACCCAGCTTCACTCAACGACCAACAAGCTACAGTGCTGGACACTCTATGCCAAACAACAAGCAAGACAGGAACACAACCCCGCCCATTAGCAGAGAGGCTGCCTAAAATCATAGTAAGTCCACAGACACCCCAAAACACACCACCAGATGTGGACTTGCCCACCAGAAAGACAAGATCCAGCCACATCCACCAGAACACAGGCACTAGTCCCCTCCACCAGGAAGCCTACACAACCCACTGAAGCAACCTTAGCCACTGGGGACACACACCAAAAACAACAGGAACTACGAACCTGCAGCCTGCAAAAAGGAGACCCCAAGCACAGTAAGATAAGCAAAATGAGAAGACAGAAAAACACACAGCAGTTGAAAGAGCAAGATAAAAACGCACCAGACCTAAAAAATGAAGAGGAAATAGGCAGTCTACCTAAAAAAGAATTCAGAATAATGATAGTAAAGATGATACAAAATCTTGGAAATAGAATAGAGACAATGCAAGAAACATTTAACAAGGACCTGGAAGAACTAAAGATGAAACAAGCAACGATGAACAACACAATAAATGAAATTAAAAATACTCTAGATGGGATCAATAGCAGAATAACTGAGGCAGAAGAATGGATAAGTGACCAGGAAGATAAAATAGTGGAAATAACTGCTGCAGAGCAGAATAAAGAAAAAAGAATGAAAAGAACTGAGGACAGTCTCAGAGACCTCTGGGACAACATTAAACACACCAACATTCGAATTATAGGGGTTCCAGAAGAAGAAGAGAAAAAGAAAGGGACTGAGAAAATATTTGAAGAGATTATAGTTGAAAACGTCCCGAATATGGAAAAGGAAATAAGTTAATCAAGTCCAGGAAGCACAGAGAGTCCCATACAGGATATATTCAAGGAGAAATAGGCCAAGACACATATTAATCAAACTATCAAAAATTAAGTACAAAGAAAACATATTAAAAGCAGCAAGGGAAAAACAACAAATAACACACAAGGGAATACCCATAAGGTTAACAGCTGATCTTTCAGCAGAAACTCTGCAAGCCAGAAAGGACTGGCAGGACATATTTAAAGTGATGAAGGAGAAAAACCTGCAACCAAGATTACTCTATCCAGCAAGGATCTCATTCAGATTCAATGGAAACATTAAAACCTTTACAGACAAGAAAAAGCTGAGAGAGTTCAGCACCACCAAACCAGCTTTACAACAAATGCTGAAGGATCTTCTCTAGGCAAGAAACACAAGAGAAGGAAAAGACCTACAATAACAAACCCAAAACAATTAAGAAAATGGGAATAGGAACATACATATCGATAATTACCTTAAATGTAAATGGATTAAATGCTCCCACCAAAAGACACAGACTGGCTGAATGGATACAAAAACAAGACCCATATATATGCTGTCCACAAGAGACCCACTTCACACCTAAAGACACATACAGACTGAAAGTAAGGGGATGGAAAAAGATATTCCATTCAAATGGAAATGAAAAGAAAGCTGGAGTAGCAATTCTCATATCAGACAAAAGAGACTGTAAAATAAAGACTATTACAAGAGACAAAGAAGGACACTACATAATGATCCAGGGATTGATCCAAGAAGAAGATATAACAATTGTAAATATTTATGCACCCAACAGAGGAGCACCTCAATACATAAGGCAAATACTAACAGCCATAAAAGGGGAAATCGACAGTAACACATTCATAGTAGGGGACTTTAACACCCCACTTTCACCAATGGACAGATCATCCAAAATGAAAATAAATAAACACAAGCTTTAAATGATACATTAAACAAGATGGACTTAATTGATATTTATAGGATATTCCATCCAAAAACAACAGAATACACTTTCTGCTCAAGTGCTCATGGAACATTCTCCAGGATAGATCATATCTTGAGTCACAAATCAAGCCCTGGTAAATTTAAGAAAATTGAAATTGTATCAAGTATCTTTTTGGACCACAATGCTATGAGACTAGATATCAATTACAGGAAAAGACCTGTAAAAAATACAAACACATGGAGGCTAAACAATACACTACTTAATAACGAAGTGATCGCTGAAGAAATCAAAGAGGAAATCAAAAAATACCTAGAAACAAATGACAGTGGAGACAGGACGACCCAAAACCTATGGGATGCAGCAAAAGCAGTTCTAAGAGGGAAGTTTATAGCAATACAATCCTACCTTAAGAAGCAGGAAACATCTGAAATAAACAACCTAACCTTGCACCTAAAGCAATTAGAGAAAGAAGAACAAAAAACCCCCAAAGTTAGCAGAAGGAAAGAAATCATAAAGATCAGATCAGAAATAAATGAAAAAGACATGAAGGAAATGATAGCAAAGATCAAGAAAACTGAAAGCTGGTTCTTTGAGAAGATACACAAAATTGATAAACCATTAGCCAGACTCATCAAGAAAAAAAGGGAGAAGACTCAAATCAACAGAATTAGAATTGAAAAAAGAGAAGTAACAACTGACACTGCAGAAATACAAAGGATCATGAGATATTACTACAAGCAGCTCTATGCCAATAAAATGGACAACCTGGAAGAAATGGACAAATTCTTAGAAATGCAAAACCTGCCAAAACTGAATCAGGAAGAAATCGAAAATATGAACAGACCAATCAGAAGCACTGAAATTGAAACTGTGATTAAAAATCTTCCCACAAACAAAAGCCCAGGACCAGATGGCTTCACAGGCGAATTCTATCTAACATTTAGAGAAGAGCTAACACCTATCCTTCTCAAACTCTTCCAAAATATAGCAGAGGGAGGAACACTCCCAAACTCATTCTACGAGGCCACCATCACCCTGATACCAAAACCACACAAGGATGTCACAAAGGAAGAAAACTACAGGCCAACATCACTGATGAACATAGATGCAAAAATCCTCAACAAAATACTAGCAAACGGAATCCAACAGCACATTAAAAGGATCATACACCATGATCAAGTGGGGTTTATTCCAGGAATGCAAGGATTCTTCAATATATGCAAATCGATCAACACGATACACCATATTAACAAATTGAAGGAGAAAAACCATATGGTCATCTCAATAGATGCAAAGAAAGCTTTCGACAAAGTTCGACACCCATTTATGATAAAAACCCTGAAGAAAGTAGGCATAGAGGGAACTTTCCTCAACATAATAAAGGCTATATATGACAAACCCACAGCCAACATCATCCTCAATGGTGAAAAACTGACAGCATTTCTACTAAGATCAGGAACAAGACAAGGTTGCCCACTCTCACCACTATTATTCAATATAATTTTGGAAGTTTTAGCCACAGCAATCAGAGAAGAAAAGGAAATAAAAGGAATCCAAATTGGAAAGGAAGAAGTAAAGCTGTCACTGTTTGCAGATGACATGATACTATACATAGAGAATCCTAAAGATGCTACCAGAAAACTACTAGAGATAATAAATGAATCTGATAAAGTTGCAGGATACAAAATTAATGCACAGAAATCTCTTGCATTCCTATACACTAATGATGAAAAATCTGAAAGTGAAATCAAGAAAACACTCCCATTTACCACTGCAACAAAAAGAATAAAATATCTAGGAATAAACCTACCAAAGGAGGCAAAAGACCTCTATGCAGAAAATTATAAGACACTGATGAAAGAAATTAAAGATGATACAAATAGGTGGAGAGATATACCATGTTCTTGGATTGGAAGAATCAACATTGGAAAATGACTCTACTACCTAAAGCAATCTACAGGTTCAACGCAATCCCTATCAAACTACCACTGGCATTTTTCACAGAACTAGAACAAAAAATTTCACAATTTGTATGGAAACACAAAAGACCCCGCATAGCCAAAGCAATCTTGAGAACGAAAAACGGAGCTGGAGGAATCAGGCTCTCTGACTTCAGACTATACTACAAAGCTACAGTAATCAAGACAGTATGGTACTGGCACAAAAACAGAAAGATAGATCAATGGAACCGGACAGAAAGCCCAGAGATAAACCCGCACACATATGGTCACCGTATCTTTGATAAAGGAGGCAGGAATGTACAGTGGAGAAAGGACAGCCTCTTCAATAAGTGGTGCTGGGAAAACTGGACAAGTACATGTAAAAGTTTGAGATTAGATCACTCCCTAACACCATACATAAAAATAAGCTCAAAATAGATTAAAGACCTAAATGTAAGGCCAGACACTATCAAACTCTTAGAGGAAAACATAGGCAGAACACTCTATGACATAGATCACAGCAAGATCCTTTTTGACCCACCTCCTAGAGAAATGGAAATAAAAACAAAAATAAACAAATGGGACCTAATGAAACTTCAAAGCTTTTGCACAGCAAAGGAAACCATAAACAAGACCAAAAGACAACCCTCAGAATGGGAGAAAATATTTGCAAATGAAGCAACTGACAAAGGATTAATTTCCAAAATTTACAAGCAGCTCATGCAGCTCAATAACAAAAAAACAAACAACCCAATCCAAAAATGGGCAGAAGACCTAAATAGACATTTCTCCAAAGAAGATATACAGACTGCCAACAAACACATGAAAGAATGCTCAACATCATTAATCATTAGGGAAATGCAAATCGAAACTACAATAAGATATCATCTCACACCGGTCAGAATGGCCATCATCAAAAAAGCTAGAAACAATAAATGCTGGAGAGGGTGTGGAGAAAAGGGAACACTCTTGCACTGCTGGTGGGAATGTGAATTGGTTCAGCCACTATGGAGAACAGTATGGAGGTTCCTTAAAAAACTACAAATAGAACTACCATATGACCCAGCAATCCCACTACTGGGCATATACCCTGAGAAAACCAAAATTCAAAAAGAGTCATGTACCAAAATGTTCATTGCAGCTCTATTTACAATAGCCCGGAGATGGAACAACCTAAGTGCCCATCATCGGATGAATGGATAAAGAAGATGTGGCACATATATACAATGGAATATTACTGAGCCATAAAAGGAAACGGAATTGAGCTATTTGTAATGAGGTGGATGGACCTAGAGTCTGTCATACAGAGTGAAGTAAGTCAGAAAGAGAAAGAGAAATACCGTATGCTAACACATATACATGGAATTTAAGAAAAAAAATGTCATGAGGAACCTAGGGGTAAGACGGGAATAAAGACACAGACCTACTAGAGAATGGACTTGAGGATATGGGGAGGGGGAAGGGTAAACTGTGACAAAGTGAGAGAGTGGCATGGACATATATACACTACCAAATGTAAAATAGATAGCTAGTGGGAAGCAGCCGCACAGCACAGGGAGATCATCTCGGTGTTTTGTGTCCGCCTAGAGGGGTGGGATAGGGAGGGTGGGATGGAGGGAGATGCAAGAGGGAAGAGATATGGGAACGTATATGTATAACTGATTCACTTTGTTATAAAGCAGAAACTAACACACCATTGTAAAGCAATTATACTCCAATAAAGATGTAAAAAACAAAAACACATCTCACAAAAAAATAAATAAAAAGAACCAACTCTTTTATGTATTCATCAATACTATTCCATGTACAGTTTCCTAATTAATTTGTTTCTCTTCTTATGTATTCATGTCTTTTGTTTCTTTGGTATTATTTTATTTTGCTTTATAGTATCATGATTTTTTTTCATTGTCTTCCCCGAAATAAAACAATTTTTGTAAAAAATAAATAAATAAAATAAAATTTCTGTCATTTGGAACTTCACTATGACATGAATAAGAAAAGATATGAAGTCAGTAGCTTTCAAATCAATTTAATTCTAGGAATGATCATATTTATAATGATTTAAATCATCCAATTGATTTTACTTGAGATTTTTAACAACGAAATTAGACAGAGAGTAGAAAGAAATGTGAGGTGTAACTATTGGAAAGGAAAGGCAAAATTATCCCTATTTGCAGCCAGTATGATTGTATACCTGGATAAACTAAGAGAATGAACTGAAAAACAAATTCTTTTAAAGTGGAACATAAAATTAATACACAGAAACCAACGGTCATCTGTCATAAACAACAACCACAAGCCAACATAATGGAAGAGAAGACCTTGTATACAAGAGCAGCAGAGAGGATAAAATGCCTGGTAATAAACTAACCAAGAAATGTGCAAAACCTGTATGAGAAGGACTGTGAAATAATCGCAAAGGAAACAAAATTACTTGAAAAATGGAATGATATACCATGTTCTTGGAAAGGAAAACAGCATTATAAATACATCAGTTACCCTAAATTAATCCATAAATTTAATATCACCCTCATAAAAATAACGAGATATTTTTTGAGGTAGACAAGCTGATTGTAATGTCTATGTGGAAAAATGAAACAAGACCAACCAGAAGAACTCTAAAAAAGAAGAATGAAGAGGAACTAGCACTACAAGATATCTTAATAACTATGAAATACTGTTGGATCTACATTTCACATTGCATATCACAATAAACTCCAAATGTATCAGATATTCAATCATAAGCTTCGAAACCATTAAAGTGCTAGAAGAACATGACAGAGAATTGCTTTATAACCTTGGCAGGATAAAGGCCTTTCTAACTACGACTTAAAGTTCTAAAGCCTAAAAGAAAAGATAAAAGTCAATGACGGGCTTCCCTGGTGGCGCAGTGGTTAAGAATCCGCCTGCCAACGCAGAGGACACAGGTTTGAGCCCTGGTCCGGGAAGATCCCACATGCCATGGAGCAACTAAGCCTGTGCACCACAGCTACTGAGCCTGCACCTGAGAGCCCATGAGCCACAACTACTGAAGCCCGTGTGCCACAACTACTGAGGCCTGTGTGCCTAGAGCCTGTGCTCTGCAACAAGAGAAGCCACTGCAATGAGAAGCCCACTCACCGCAACTACAGAAAGCCTGCGCGCAGCAACAAAGACCCAACGCAGCCAAAAAATTAATTTAAAAAATAACCATAATAATAAAATAAATTCTCTTAAAAAAATGTCAATGAAATAGGGCTTCGCTGGTGGCACACTGGTTAAGAATCCGCCTGCCAATGCAGGGGAAAAGGGGTTCGTTCGATCCCTGGCCCGAGAAGATCCCACATGTCGCGGAGCAACTATGCCCGTGCACCACAACTACAGAGCCTGTGCTCTAGAGCCCGTGCTCTGCAATGAGAAGCCACAACAATGAGAAGCCCGCGCACCACAACGAAAAGTAGCCCCCGCTCGCCACAACTAGAGAAAGCCCATGCGCATCAACAAAGACCCAACATAGTCAAAAATAAAAACAGTCAATGAAATAAAAACTAATTTTTTTCATGGAAAAAAGAATGTAAACAAAGACAAAAGACAAATAATATCAGGGAATTTATTTGAAACATGCCACTAAGTGCTAATCTCCGTTTTACATTAAAAAAAAAAAAACTTCTAGAAATTGGGATGGAACAGATTAATACCCCAATAGAAAAAGAGACAAAAGACAGGTCTAATTATAGATGAAAACACATGACCCTTAAACATGTGATAATAAACCCAATCTCACTCATAAGATCCCAAAATTTGAGAAGAGACATAGTCTGTTGGCAAGGCTGTGAAGGTAACTTATACGTGACTGGTTAGAGTGCAAAGTGGGAAAACTCCTCTGAAGAACAACTTGGCAATATCTATCAAAATTACAAATAAATTTACCCTCTAGCCTAGCAATCCCACTTCCAAGAATTCATTCTATAGGCATACCTGCACACAGAAGAAATAATGTGTGTACAAGTTATTTTCTCATAGTACTGTTTATAATACCAAAAGGTTGGAAACAATCCAAGTGTCCATTTAATCAGGATGATGATTAAATAAACTATAGTACAGTCACACAATAAATATGCAATCAGGACACCCTCTATGTATTTATTCAGAAAGATTCCCATAATATACTCCTTTTTTTTTTTTTTTTTTTGCGGTACGCAGGCCTCTCACTGTTGTGGCCTCTCCCGTTGCGGAGCACAGGCTCCGGATGCGCAGGCTCAGCGGCCATGGCTCACGGGCCTAGCCGGTCCGCGGCATGTGGGATCCTCCTGGACCGGGGCACGAACTCGTGTCCCCTGCATTGGCAGGCGGACTCTCAACCACTGCGCCACCAGGGAAGCCCATCCCATAATATACTCTTTTTTTTTTTTTTTTTTTTGCGTACATGGGCCTCTCACTGTTGTGGCCTCTCCCGTTGCGGAGCACAGGCTCCGGACGTGCAGGTTCAGCGGCCATGGCTCACGGGCCCAGCCGCTCCGCGGCATGTGGGATCTTCCCGGACCAAGGCCTGAACCGGTGTCCCCTGCGTCGGCAGGCGGACTCTCAACCACTGCCCCACCAGGGAAGCCCCCATAATATACTCTTAATGAAGAAACGAAGATGCAGAACCGTGCATATAGTACACTGCCTTCTGTGTTAGAAAGAGGAGAAAAGAAACTATATTTGTAGCAGCATAAATATTAGAAGAACAAATAAGAAACTAAAGGGAGTGCCCTGGTGGCCTAGTTGTCAGGATTTGGTGTTTTCACTGCTGTGGCCCAAGTTCAATCCCTGGTCGGGGAACTGAGAATCTGCAAGCTGTGCCGCATGGCCAAAAAAAAAAAAATGCTTAAGAACATTCCAGAATTGAAGACATGAGTCCCCAGGTTTAAAAAGTCCCATTAACTGAAAACATGAAGGATAAAGAGAAAATATTTAAAAAGAAACTAAAATAAGTGATCATTCATAGGTGTAAGGGTGGGAATCAGGGAAGACAAGGACAGGGGTGGGAACACAGCTTTTTACATTCTGAATTTTGAACCATGGGAATATGCAGAAATTTAAGTGTAAAATTAAACAAACAATATTTACTAAAATTTTTAATGTTGTGAAAGATCTCTGGCTTGATTCTGTATCACCCTTTATTAGCTTACAAAATACTTTTTTTACTGAATTCCCCCAAATATCTTAAGATTTGATAATAAACCGTATTTCAGGGGCTCTCTTAGTAAAGTGAAATTCCCAGCCCTTTTGCTTTTTCTGCAAGTTAACCCCAAATCATTTACCCAGCTCTAATCCCCCCAAATGTACCCTTCATTCCAACCAGTATGCCAGCTATAAATATCTGTGAGAGTCTCGTAACAGTGGAAAAGAAAAAGAGCTATAAGTTTTGCTGAGGAGACAGAGCCAAGTCCAGACAGGGAAAGAATTATCTAGGAGAGATCTCCTTGGGTGAGCCTGTATTAGGACAGTGTAGGTCCAGGTTCCCAGATAGTTGTCACATGGGTGAGCCCACACTCTTCGACAACATTAACCACGAAGACGTATTAAGCCTAAATCTTCTGTACGATAGTTGGTCTCAGTTCTTCTATTTTGGAGTGATCTTAAAGCTAAGATCCTGTAGACAGTCTCTACAAACCCCATCACTGCAGTATGTGGCATATTGCATCATTGGTCCTAAATTTCTTTCTTCCCTTCACCTTGGCCAAGTTACTTAACAGTTCCTCCCACTAGAGGCACAGTGAATTACCACAGCTGAGGGGAATGTTTGAAGAACTTGACCTCCCTTTTAGCGTTACCAGATAAAATATAGGACACCCAGTTAAATTTAAATTTCAGATAAAAATTGTTTAAATATAAATACGTCTCAAATACTGCACACAACATTTTTATACTAAAAAAGTATTTGTTGTTTATCTGAAATGTGAATTTAATTCAGCATCCGGTGCTTTTATTTGTTAAATGTGGACAAATCTCCCTCCCCTTCATTCTTGCCCAGGATTGAACCTATAATAACAGTGAGGGGGTGGGCTCAGCCAGTCGCTGATCAAGAAAGGGGGGCAGAAGAGAAGGGATGTCCCAAAATGTACATTTCTCATCAACAGAGGAATGGATAAACAAATGGTAATATATATATGTGTGTGTGTGTGTGTGTGTATATATATATATATATATATATATATATATATATAAAACGAGCCAGACACAAAAGGACAACTACTGTACGGTTCCACTTATATGAAGTACTTACGGTAGGCAAATTCAGACAGAAAGCAGGAGAGGGTACCAGGGGCGGGAGAAAGAGGAGAATGGGAAGTTGTTGTTTAATGGGTACAAAGTTTCTGTTTCAGAGGATAAAAAGTTATAGAAATGGAGAGTGGAGATGGTTGCACAACACTGTAAATGTACTTAAAGCCACAGATTTACAAACTTAAAATGGTTAAACTCGTAAATTTTATGTTACACATGTTTTACCACAATTAAACAAAATGTAGAGAGATTCCCCAAGGCTCCTTGCCACCGGCTGGAAAAATTTTTCCAAGCCATTCAGCCATTTGTCAATAAGGAATAAACATCGACTGAGGATTACTGAATTTTTTTTTAATGATTAGCATGTAGGTATATATGACTAGATCATAAGCTCCTTTTTTGTTACAAAGTCGTGCTTCTTTATATCCTCTTCAGTGTAATATACATAGACGTTGAAAATTATTTATTAAAATAATTAATGCCTTTGGCCATCTATTTCTTTTTCAGTCAGTACAAATTAGCTTATGTTAGGAGCTTTCTATATATTGAACATTTTTACCAATGATTCATTATGTCTTCTGAGTGGCTATTCTGGATCAGGTTTTACTATGTGAACAGATTTTAAGATATTACATTAAACTAGTTTCATGTAGTCCATAACATACATAAAATCCCAAGCCCTTGTTAACCTGCTTGCTGCTCTCACAGTGGTTAGTTCACAGAGCAATAAAGAATTGATACATCAAATACTTGAGATGGATGCCTACCAAAAGAACTTAACAAGAACTTTGAACCTGGAAAATAATACCTACATCCTTGAAAACACTGATCTTTTAAATATTCAGGTAATGATTCCTCAGTCTTCTGTGAACCTGACACCAGATGAAGGCAAGACACCAATGAAATAAGTTTATTATATTTCATCTTAAATCTGATAACAGTGTCCCCTAATAAAACCACTGTGAATATAACTTAAAAGAAGGATTTATCGGGCCTTCCCTGGTGGCGCAGTGGTTAAGAATCTGCCTGCCAATGCAGGGGACACAGGTTCGAGCCCTGGTCCAGGAAGATCTCACATGCCGCGGAGCAACTAAGCCTGTGCACCACAACTACTGAGCCTGTGCTCTAGAGCCCACGAGCCATAACTACTGAAGCCCGTGTGCCACAACTACTGAGGCCTGTGTGCCTAGAGCCCGTGCTCTGCAACAAGAGAAGCCACCACAATGAGAAGCCCGCGCACCGCAACGAAGACTAGCCCCCGCTCACCACTAGAGAAAGCCCGCGTGCAGCAACAAAGACCTAACACAGCCAAAAATAAAAATAAATAAATTTATTTAAAAATAAAAGGATTTATCAAACTGTACTGACAAGTGGAGAAACACTGGATGATTTTGTTTAAGCACTAAGCGAGTATCTACCCACTTATTTCTCACTTTCCATGTGCATAAAAAGGATATAAAAATATCTGCTCCACAGACCTCACAAGGTTGTTTTGAGAGTCAAATGAGGCAGTAACCTTGAACACACCTTTGAAACCTATAAAGTATTATGTGATATCACACTGACATTGTGAATTTCAGGAGTGAAACTGAACTTATCCCAACCACAGACAAGGAGCTGAAATGTCAGCAAAACTTTCACATTTAAAAGTCCAACATGATGTCTAATCCTTAGGAAACTGAATTCATATTTCAGAAAATACATTAGATTCCAGGGTAATAATTAATAGGATGGCAAGTGGGACCACGTGTCTGGACCAATTCCCAAGGCTTATTCAAAACATTCACTGAAGTAACCAACATTTGGTTTGGAAGTATTTGAAGAGAGCATTTGACGTATTCAGTAGATAAGAGGTACATAATTTTCTAGAGATGAAGTTTAAAAAAAAACCCATTTTAAAAAAAGTGAGAAATAATGAAGTCATCACATAAGTTGTAGACAAGCTTGTAAAATACACAGTGTCCCTAGTACAGACAGCTAATATCTAATGAGCTCTTTCTCCTTGGTAAAATCTTGATACCATGGTAAAGGTCATATTCATTAGAAGTCTGAATGTTCCAGTTGGGAAACAATTCCTGCTAAATGAGCCAAAAATCTTAACTGGTTCATAAAAAAATTGTATTGTCTTGGCCTCATCAACATTATGTTCTAGCCAACTAAACTGAGAGTCTCCCTCCTTCACCAATGACCTTCCAGAATACAAGCAAGAGGTTCCTCTTTTTCTGAGAGCATGACATAGAGATGCAAGGACACAGAATGAAACAGACTACGGACTCACAATTTTAACCTTGAAAAAGACAACTGCAAAGCTCTTGGGCTTGTTCAATTTCTAGGGGAAAAAAAAAAGATATCCACAGACCCTACTAAGGAAGCACAGAACATGGTCTAAGGGATTCAGAAATTCTATGTTTACCATGAAAGATAAATACAGAGGATCAGATCGAAATATACCAACTTTGGATGTTCTTAGTGACTCTCCAATTCAGTTGCAAAATTAAATTAATCTACTTCGAGATTCTCAGGGTTAAAAGATTTACTCTTAAGAAGCTCTCTACTTGAAACTGTTATTGTTGAGGACAGATTTAAAACGCATTAGGTATATTCAGAAAACTAAAGAGAAAAATAACAACACTAATTGGGCTGACCCTCCTGCCTCCATAAAGTTAAGATATATGTTTGACAAGTAATTAAATGCAATATTCTAAAATGGGAGTGAAGTCAACAGAGAAACTCTGCAGGATACCAATGGCAGGGTGGTTTATGTTTATCTTACCTTCTTTTGACTCCCACAGAATGTTTTCCACTAAAATGAATATTTGAGTCACTGCCAAAATGAAGAGCTTCTTTGGGGAAATAATGCATATTTCGTATGGTTAGAGAGGCAATTTGAGGCTTAAAAAACATGGGTTTTAATATCCGGTAAAATATGGGTCCAAATTCTGGTTTTGTCTCTCACCACCTCATGATGTTAAATTATTTAATCTCTCCAAGCCTCAGGGTTTTTTTCCTCTATAAAATGGGGACAATAATCTACGACTATTAGGAGAATAGGAAATTTCATAAATATTTATATAGCCCACTACAGTGCTGGAGCATACTATACTCACAATAAAAATTTGTTGAGCTGCATATATATTAAGAATGTCAATCTCAGATATAATCTCCAAAAGAGAACATCATCATTGCAAAGATAATAGCTATTATTTTCCTGAAAAGGATATAGTTAACTCCTATTGGGACTGTTCTTAGTGCTAACAGCTTTCAAGCACAGATCTCACTTTGTTCTTAGCACTCACACCCAACCACAAGCAGATTTAATCCACATCAGTCTCCTCTTTTAAAAGGATTATAATGGTATCAAACACTAAAGGCTTTTATTGGATAACTCAAAGAATTTCCCACCTGCTGTGATTCTGATTGGCTGAGTGAAAACAATAAACCAGCTACATGTGGGTTGATCTACAAAACTCATTTTTCAACAACAACAACAACAAAAAAAAAAAAACGGGCATTTAAGAGAAAGAATATCATCTCCAAATAGGAGGAGAGAGTTGTTTTTTCAATCCCATTATTCATTTTCATCCTCTTGTATTTCTTTAGGGTCACTAGAAACAAGAATTGCAAATAAAGTGAAAAAGGAATCCCCATGTTACATTTAAGGGCTTGGAGAAGGCTAATGAGATTTTTTGACTTTAAAAAAAACCTCATAGAAATAAAAAATATATTAGAAGGAAATCCACAAAAAAATAAAGATAAATGCAGGAAAAAAAATCAAAGACATATTTTAGTCCATGAATCGGTCTGCTTGGGTTTAACAACAATAGTACACACACGCACGCACACACACACACACGCACGCACACATAGCCTATTTGTGGTGATTTCCTTCAGTTTGAGCATGGACAAATTTTCTCTCTGCTAAGAATGGGTTCTTTTATTCTCAGTTTCATTCAAGTAAGAGTGGACTCAACTTTTCCTTAGTATTGTGGGATACCATGCTGTGGAAATGGCTTCAAATAATGAGCACTGGGGGGGTGAGTGAAATGCTGCCCGTGTTTACACTGGCGCACAGGCACAAACAAAAGCTCCAGCACACCAGCAGAATTCTGTTGATCTGCTGATTTTCTCCAATATGGTTCCTGCTGAGACACAATAACAAGAGAAAATAACAAAAAGTCAGCTAAAAGGTCTCTTATGGGGATGGAGAAAAACATCCTTTTAAAAATAAGACTACAAAAAATAAAAAATAAAATAAAAAAAAATAAAAATAAGACTACAATATGCTCATATAGTGTTGAAATTCACCCACACTGGTCAAAATAATTCATGAAGTTGAAGTTTCAAGTCTATTCAAAATATTGCCATGGGGGCTCTACTGGTGCATGTCAAATAACAGAGTCCAAGGGCGTCAGCCAGTCTAAAGGAGATACTGATTATCTATGCCACCCCTTCTCCCCACCCTTCTTACCCACCACCCAACTCAAGGGTATTGTTGGAGGCAGCCAACAGTAGCTCATGTGGCCAGAAATTGACACAGTTCATAATGGATATGTAGCACATAATATGAATAGAGTAATTCTATAACGTGTGAGCTCCACCACTCTGCCTCCCATTTTTATGATAAAAGAACAATTTCTGATTAACTTGTGAGATTTCCCATCAGAAGACTAAAACCAATATCATGTATCTAACTGGCCTTCTCATCCCAAGGAACATTAATTTTGCATAAGCATTTATCAGGAATTAAATTCCACAAACTTTAGGAAAAGGGACGGGAATAACTTAATCTGAGATTCTCTTAATTAGTTGTAATTTTCTATATTTCTATAACTAATTTTACTTCAGATCCTCAAAATCAGTTACCATAATGGAAGGCATAGTAGATATTGCAATGATTTATTCTTCTATCTTAATAATGAATCAACAGTATTTCTGCATGCCATGGTGTTGGTAGGTACATTACAAAAAGAAATCTAGGCATAGGGAAATGGCTGGCCTTGACCCCCAAATTGTTAAGAGATGGAATAAAAGTGAGAGCAACACACAAAGGCATATAATGAACTTAAGGACACTCAAATAGCTTGGTCTCTGCTGGATGCCACTGGCTTCCCTCTAAACATCCTATTCATGGCACTCACGATACTGGTAGCATCACTTTTACTGACAATTTTCAATTTGCCGTGACTCTTCGGACCAATTCTACCATCCAACCACTGCAATTGAAGAGTTGGAACAAAAGTAAGTTAATGGCTCAAAATAGTTTTTTATATTTAAGTACTTCTTCCTCTGCCACCATGATTCCCCACCCCAACCTTATTCCTATCCTCCTTTCTATATTTGTGTTTTAGGTGGAAGAAAAGTTCAATAGAAAAGGAAGAATTGGGGGGGAAAGAAATCCAGTAACAATTTTTGCCCCTAAGGCCCAATACCAGAACCCACAGGTTCCACCAAAGACATGAAGATTGGAAAAGACTCAAAATAAATTTGTCAGTGAGGCTACAATGGGGAATAGTCTTAACCTTAGATGATAGAATTTGATTTCAAACACTCCTAGATGGAAAAGCAATGAAACTCAAAGGAAATGGAGTTTAGTAAGGATTATAGTGAGTGGATTACTCATCTTTCAGTTGTGATCGACAGCACTCTAATACAAAATGACAAAAATAAATGGGATTTTTGACGTATATAATTTAAAAATCCAGGGAGATTCTAGGTTCAGGAATGGCTTGAACCAGAGGCTCAAACAATGTTTTCAGGATTCCATCTCTCTCTATTTTTCTAAGTAAGTTCTTTCCTATCTTTCATTCCAAGAGCTCAATTATACCAGCAGAAGAAAAAGAAAGCTTCACCTTCTCAACATTTCCAATAAAAACACCCAGGTTCAAGTTCCACTGACCAGGACAAGGTCACATATCCGTCCCTGTAGTGAGGTGAAGTGTAGTGAGGAGGGGCATATTGGCCCAACCCAAACTTCATTGTCTGAGAGTTTTCCAAAGGAAAACTGAAGTGCTATTACCCCAACAGAGAAGAACAAACACAGGGCAGCACAAAGCAAAAAACATCCACCACATTAGTGCTACATATTTGAGGATGAAATGTAATCTAGATATGTACAATTTGGTTAATATAACAGAAACTGCTAATTGTTCCCCAATATCATTTTCTCTTTCTTTCTTTCAGTAATAGAGTCCCCAGTTTTATCTGGTACACCACCACCCTTGCAGCTAGGTGTAGCTGTTTGACTAAATTTAGGCTGATGGGATGTGAAAGTCAGGTACAAATTTCAGATCATCTCAAAGATGAAGATGATTCTAGAAACTTCTTTCTCCCTTCATGCTGAGAAACAGCCGGAACTACAGCTGCCAACTTGGGCCAAGATCTAGAAGCCACTTATTGAAAGATGGGAGAGTTGACCCACTAGCCTGGGTCACTGAATGACCTAGTAGAGCAGAAATGTCTACCCAAACTAAACTACCCATCTAACCTCTGAACTTTTCCGTGAGACAAAAATAAGCACCTTACCCACCTATCTTATATGTCTTAATTAAGCCACTATATTTTGGGGTCTTTTTGTTTAACCTGTACCCTAATTAAAATAGTTAAAGACTCATGATGGCCAAGTTATAGAGAAAAACAGCAAAAAGTATTTTAAAATAGGGGTTTGTGAGTATATTTTATTATATATATGTAGCATTTTACATAACTACAATATAGTTATATAGTTATATATCCAATATAGGATATATAATAAGAGCATATTTCTTAATCTTTGCAACATTAAATCCTTACACAAGTAAAAGGATAATAATAGCTATCTCTGGCTGGTAGAATTAGACATTATTTTTACTCTCATCTTCATACTTGTCTCCATTTCATAAATTTTCTAGAATTAACTTATGTTTCAAGTAAAATAGACATTATTATCAACCTTATAAAAAGTAAGGAAATGGCTTTTCCAAGGAAATTCTGTTCAGGAAATTAATACACATTTACTGCTCAGTGAGAGATGATGTTGCAACGGTCAAAAGACAAATACATAGTCTCAGATACTGAGGTAGGTTGCAAAACTGTCCACAAATTGTCTCCATTTCTGTATCTACGCCCCTTTGCAATGTGACTTTGCAGCTCCTTCCATCAAAAAGTGGAATCTATTCTTCTACTCTTTGAAATCTGAGCTTGGTCACGTGACTTGCTTTGGTCAATGAAGCATCAACAAATGTGACGGAAGCCTAGACTTGAAAAATTCTTGCACATGGGACCCTGTGCTTTCCTGTTACTCTTAGGAACCCTGACACCTCCACATGTGAACAAGCCTAGGCTAGTGTGCTCACATGTGCCCAAGTTATCCCTGTCATCCGAGATGACATCAAGCCAACTACCAGACATGTCAGTGAGGCCATACGAGACCACACAGCTCTGGCCATGCTGGCCCAGACGAGAACAGCCACCCAGATGATTCACAGAACTGTGAGAAACAATCACATTTGTTTAACGTCACAAGTTTTGTGGGTGATGGTTACACACTCTGTTAAATACAGGATGCCCTCTAGTTTAATCATTTTGAAGGGTAAAATACATGTTGTACACGTTTTATTGGTAAAAATGATAAATTTACCAGGGAATACATATCATTATTTGAGTTGATTTGTCCTAAAGTATAGGAAAGAAGAGATCGGTTCTAGATGGAGGAGTAGAAGGACATGCGTTCACTCCCTCTTGTGAGAACACCAGAATCACAACTAACTGCTGAACAATCATTGACAGGAAGACACTGGAACTCACCAAAAAAGATACCGCACATCCAAAGACAAAGGAGAAGTCGCAATGAGACAGTAGGAGGGAGAAAATCACAATAAAATCAAATCCCATAATCGCTGGGTGGGTGACTCACAAACTGGAGAACAATTATACCACAAAAGTCTACCCACTGGAGTGAAGGTTCTGAGGCCCACATCACGCTTCCCAACCTGGGGGTCTGGCAATGGGAGGAGGAATTTCCAGAGAATCAGACTTTGAAGGCTAGCGGGATTTAATTACAGGACATCGACAGGACTGGGGGAAACAGAGACTCCACTCTTGGAGGGCACACACAAAGTAGTGTGCACATCAGGACCCAGGGGGAAGGAGCAGTGACCCCATTGGAGACTGAACCAGACCTACCTGCTAGTGTTGGAGGGTCTCCTGCAGAGGTCAGGGGGCGGCTGTGGCTCACCACAGGGAAAAGGACACTGGCAGCAGAAGTTCTGGGAAGTACTCTTTGGCATAAGCCATACTGGAGTCCGCCATTAGCCCCACTGAGGAGACTGTGGGCTCTGGTGCTGGGTCGCCTCAGGCCAAACAACCAACAGGGAGGGAACCCAGCCCCACCCATCAGCAGACAAGCAGATTAAAGTTTTACTGAGCTCTGCCCAGCAGAGCAACATCCAGCCCTACCCACCACCAGTCCCTCCCATCAGGAAGTTTGCACAAGCCTCTTAGATAGCCTCATCCACCAGAGGGCAGACAGCAGAAGCAAGAACTACAATCCTGCAGCCTATGGAACGAAAACCAAATTCACAGAAAGACAGACAAAATGAAAAGGCAGAGGACCGTGTACTAGATGAAGGAACAAGATACAGCCCCAGAAAAACAACTAAATGAAGTGGAGATAGGCAAACCTTCCAAAAAAGAATTCAGAATAATGATAGTGAAGATGATCCAGGATCTTGGAAAAAGAATGGAGGCAAATATCGAGAAGATGCAAGAAATGTTTAACAAAGACCTAGAAGAATTAAAGAACAAACACCTAGAAGAATTAAAGAACAAACAAACAGAGATGAACAATACAATAACTGAAATGAAAAATACATTACAAGGAATCAACAGCAGAATAACTGAGGCAGAGGAACGGATAAGTGACCTGGAAAACAGAATGGTGAAATTCACGGCCATGGAACAGAATAAAGAAAAAAGAATGAAAAGAAATGAAGACAGCCTAAGAGACCTCTGCGACAACATTAAACACACCAATATTCACATTATAGGGGTCCCAGAAGGAGAAGAGAGAGAGAAAGGACCCGAGAAAATATGTGAAGAGATTATAGTCGAAAACATCCCTAACATGGGAAAGGAAATAGCCACCCAAGTCCAGGAAGGACAGAGAGTCCCAGGCAGGATAAACCCCAGGAGAAACATGCCGCGCACACAGTACTCAAACTGACAGCAATTAAAGACAAAGAAAACTTATTAAAAGCAACAAGGGAAAAAAAAATAACATACAAGGGAACTCCCGTAAGGTTAATAGCTGATTTCTCAGCAGAAACTCTACAAGCCAGAAGGGAGTGGCATGATACATTTAAAGTGATGAAAGGAAAGAACCTACAACCAAAATTACTCTACATGGCAAGGATCTCATTCAGTTTCGACAGAGAAATCAAAAGCTTTACAGACAAGCAAAAGCTAAGAGAATTCAGCACCACCAAACCAGCTCTACAACAAATGCTAAAGGAACTTATCTAAGTGGGAAACACAAGAGAAGAAAAGGACCTACAAAAACAAACCCAAAACAATTAAGAAAATGGTCATAGGAACATACATATTGATAATTACCTAAAATGTGAATGGATTAAATGCCCCAAGCAAATGACACAGTCTCGCTGAATGGATACAAAAACAAGACCCATATATATGCTGTCTACAAGAGGCCCACTTCAGACCTAGGGACACGTACAGGCTGAAAGTGAGGGGATGGAAAAAGATATTCTATGCAAATGGAAATGAGAAGAAAGCTGGAGTAGCAATACTCATATCACATAAAATAGACTTTAAAATAATGTTACAAGAGACAAGGAAGGACACTACATAATGATCAAGGGATCAACCCAAGAAGAAGATGTAACAATTTTAAATATATATGAACCCAACATAGGAGCACCTCAATACATAAGGCAAATGCTAACAGCTATAAAAGAGAAGATCGACAGTAACACGATAATAGTGGGGGATTTTAACACCTCACTTACAGCAGTGGACAGATTCATGTAAGTGGACAGATCATCCAGACAGAAAATTAATAAGAAAACACAAGCTTAAAATGACACAATAGACCAGATAGATTTAATTGATATTTACAGGACATTCCATCCAAAAACAGCAGATTACACTTTATTCTCAAGTGCACACAGAACATTCTCCAGGATAGATCACATCCTGGCTCACAAATCAAGCCTCGGTAAATTTAAGAAAACTGAAACCATATCAAGTATCTTTTCCGATCACAACACTATGAGATTAGAAATCAATTACAGGGGAAAAAAATGTAAAACACACAAACACATGGAGGCCAAACAATACATTACTAAATAACCAAGAGATCACTGAAAAAATCAAAGAGGAAATCAAAAAATACCTAGAGACACATGACAATGAAAACATGATGATCAAAAACGTATGGGATGGAAAAAAAAAAAAAAACATATGGGATGCAACAAAAGCAGTTCTAAGAGGGAAGTTTAGAGCAATAAAATCCTACCTCAAGAAATAAGAAAAATCTCAAATAAACAATCTAACCTTACAACTAAAGGAACTAGAGAAAGAAGAACAAACAAAACCCAAAGTTAATAGAAGGAAAGAAATCATAAAGATCAGAGCAGAAATAAATGAAATAGAAACAAAGAAAACAATAGCAAAGATCAATAAAACTAAAAGCTGGTTCTTTGAGAAGATAAATAAAATTGACAAACCTTTAGCCAGACTCATCAGGAAATAGAGGGAGAAGACTCAAATCAATAAAATTAGAAATGAAAAAGAAGTGACAATGGACACCGCAGAAATACGAAGCATCATAAGAGACTACTACAAGCAACTCTATGCCAATAAAATGGACAACCTGGAAGAAATGGACAAATCCTTAGAGAGGTATAACCTTCCAAGACTGAACCAGGAAGAAATACAAAATATGAACAGACCAATCACAAGTAATGAAAATGAAACTGTGATTAAAAATTTTCCAACAAACAAAAGTCCAGGACCAGATGGCTTCAAAGGTGAATTCTATCAAACATTTAGAGAATAGCTAACACCTATCCTTCTCAAAGACTCCCAAAAAATTGCAGAGGAAGGAACACTCTCAAACTCATTCTATGAGGCCACCATCACCCTAATACCAAAACCAGACAAAGATACTACAAAAAGAGGAAATTACAGACCAATATCGCTGATGAATATAGATGCAAAAATCTTCAACAAAATACTAGCAACCAAATCCAACAACACATTAAAAGGATCATACACCATGATCAAGTGGGATTTATCCCAGGGATGCAAGAATTCTTCAATATACACAAATCAACCAATGTGATACACTATAATAACAAGCTGAACAATAAAAACCATATGATCATCTCAGTAAGATGCAGAAAAAGCTTTTGACAAAATTCAACGCCCATTTATGATAAAAACTTTCCAGAAAGTGGGCATGAGGGAACCTACCTCAACATAATAAAGGCCATATATGACAAACCCACAGCCAACAACATTCTCAATGGTGAAAAACTGAAAGCATTTCCTCTAAGATCAGGACAAGACAAGGATGTCCACTCTTGCCACTATTATTCAACATGGTTTTGGAAGTCCTAGCCACGGCAATCAGAGAAGGAAAAGAAATAAAAGGAATATAAACTGGGAAAGAAGAAGTAAAACTGTCACTGTTTGCAGATGACATGATACTGTACATAGATAATCCTAAAGATGCCATCAGAAAACTACAAGAGATAGTCAATGAATTTGGTAAAGTTGCAGGCTACAAAATTAATGCACAGAAATCTCCTGCATTCCTATACACTAACAACGAAAGATCAGAAAGAAAAATTAAGGAAACAATCCCATTCACCACTGCAGCAAAAAGAATAAAATACCTAGGAATAAACCTACCTAAGGAGATAAAAGACTATAAGACACTGGTGAAAGAAATCAAAGATGACACAAACAGATGGAGAGATATACCACGTTCTTGGACTGGAAGAATCAATATTGTGAAAATAACTATACTACCCAAAGCAATCTACAGATTCAATGCAACCCCTATCAAACTACCAATAGCATTTTTCACAGAACTGGAACAAAAAAATTCACAATTTGTATGGAAACACAAAAGACCCCGAATAGCCAAAGCAATCTTGAGAAAGAAAAACAGAGCTGGAGGAATCAGACTCCCTAACTTCAGACTATACTACAAAGCTACAGTATCAAGATAGTATGGTACTGGCACAGAAACAGAAATATAGATCAATGGAACAGGATAGAAAGCCCAGAGGTACACCCACACATCTATGTTCAACTAATCTATGACAAAGGAGGCAAGGTATACAATGGGAAAAGACAGTCTCTTCAATAAGTGGTGCTAGGAAAACTGGACAGCTACCTGTAAAAGAATGAAATTAGAACACTCCCTAACACCATACACAAAAATAAACTCAAAATGGATTAAAGACCTAAATGTAAGGCTAGACACTATAAAACTCTTAGAGGAAAACACAGGAAGAACACTCTTTGACATAAATCACAGCAATACCTTTTTTGACCCACCTCCCAGAGTAATGGAAATAAAAACAAAAATAAACAAATGGGACCTAATGAAACTTCAAAGCTTTTGCACAGCAAAGGAAACCATAAACAAGACGAAAAGACAACCCTCAGAATGGGAGAAAATATTTGCACATGAATCAACGGACAAAGGATTAATCTGCAAAATATATAAATAACTCATGCAGCTCAATATTAAAAAAACAAACAACCCAATCAAAAAATGGGCAGAAGGCCTAAATAGACGTTTCCACAGAGAGGAGATACAGATAGTCAACATCACTAATTATTAGAGAAATGGAAATCAAAACTACAATGAGGTATCACCTCACACCAGTTAGAATGGGCATCATCAGAAAATCTACAAACAACAAATGTTGGAGAGGGTGTGGAGAAAAGGGAACCCTCTTGCACTGTTGGTGGGAATGTACCTTGATACAGCCACTATGGAGAACAGTATGGAGGTTCCTTAAAAAACTGAAAATAGAATTACCATATGATCCAGCAATCCCACTACTGGGCAAATACCCAGAGAAAACCATAATTCAAAAAGACACTTGCACCTCAATGTTCATTGCAGCAGTATTTACAATAGCCAGGTCATGGAAGCAGCCTAAATGCCCACTGACAGACGAATGGATAAAGAAGTTATGATACATATATACAATGGACTATTACTCAGCCATAAAAAGGAACGAAATTGGGTCATACGTAGAGACGTAGACGGACCTAGAGACTGTCATACACAGTAAAGTAAGTCAGAAAGAGAAAAGCAAATGTCGTATATTAACTCATATATGTGAAATCTAGAAAAATGGTACAGATTAACTGGTTTGCAAGTCAGAAAGAGAGACACAGATGTAGGGAACAAACATATGGATACCAAAGGGGCAAAGCGGGTGGTGGTGGTGGTGGGATGAATACACTAGTGTACATTTATACACTGATATGTATAAAATGGATAACTAATAAGAACCTGCTGTATAAAAAATAAATAAAATTCAAAATAAATAAAAATAATAAAGTATAGGAAAGAAATGACTAAAGCAGGAAATTAGAAATTAAAAGCAATATATAGAAGCAATAATGAATATGGTATTTTCAAAGTTACAAGGTTCAAGTAGCATTATACAATATTTTTCACTCAAAATTCTCTGGAGAAATGTAATGGGCAGCAGAATCACTGATATTTTGAACTGGAAAGAAATTTACAGTTCATAAGATTCATGCACTTCGCTTAACAGTTGAGGAAACTGAGACTCAGCAAGGTGAATTGGCTTCCTATGTTTTACACAACATATGCCAAATCCAAAAAAATGCTTCACTCCATTGTGAAGGCCTCTTGATTCTAACCTCAAATTGTAGGGCAATTTCAGAACCTTAGAGACAATGGGCTTAGGAATTCTGAATCAGAACACCGCCTGACACTAAAAACTCAATATATGAAAATCACAACAAGCAGCTTATGGATGTAACAAAGTCACAGTTAGCCCAAGGAGCTCTCCATAAACATTGGCCCAATTCCAAAACAGCAATCGTGTGCTCTTCCTCCAAAATAGAGGCCCCCAATATATAGAATAGACTAAATTTTGGAAGTAGAGGATAGATATATTCTTATTGGCAATTAGAGATAACAAGAACTTTGTTAAAGCCTTCGATTTCTTTCTTTTCTGCCACATATTCTTTTTTTTAATTAATTAATTTATTTATTTTTGGCTGTGTTGGGTCTTCGTTTCTCTGCAAGGGCTTTCTCTAGTTGTGGCAAGCGGGGGCCACTCTTCATCGCGGTGTGCGGGCCTCTCACTATCGCGGCCTCTCTTGTTGCGGACCACAGGCTCCAGATGCGCAGATTCAGTAGTTGTGGCTCATGGGTCTAGTTGCTCCGCGGCATGTGGGATCTTCCCAGACCAGGGCTCGAACCCGTGTCCCCTGCATTAGTAGGCAGATTCTCAACCACTGCGCCACGAGGGAAGCCCCTGCCACATACTCTTGATGAAAACTTTGGTATACACAATATTTGTGTCCCTCCAAAGTTTATACGTTGAAACTCAACCCCCAATATGATGGTATTTGACGGTGGAACCTTTGGGAGGTGATTAGGTCATCAGAGCAGAGCCCTCATGAATGGTATTTGTGCCCTTACAAAAGAGGCCTAATAGAGCTCCCTTGCTCCTTCCACCACGTGAGGACACAGCAAGAAGATGGCCATCTATGAACCAAGAAGTGGGCTCTTAATAGACAGTGAATCTGCCGGTCCCTTGCTCTTTGACTTCCTAGCCTCCAGAACTATGAAAAATAAATGTTTGTTGTTTAAACCACCCAGTCTACAGCATTCTTGTTACAGCAGTCTGAACTAAGACAAACGGGCACAGCTAAAATGAAAATCCTCTAGAATTGCATACTCAGTTTATTGCTGCAAACCAACCACCTTGAAACTCAGAGGCTTAAAACAACAATTTATTATGCCTCACAATTTTGCAGGTTAACTAGGTGGTTCTTCTGCTCTCTCCTGGACTCATTCACACAGCCATATTTGGCTGGCAGATCAAGTGGGGGTTGGGCTCAGCTGGGACAGATGGCAGAGCTAAGCCTCTCTCTCCATGTGGCCCTTCATTGAGGACTTCATGGAACGGTGATCCCAGGCAGTGCTCATAGAGGACAAAGACTCTGGAGCTCACATATCACATTCTATCAGTCAAAGCAAGTCACATGGCCAACCCAGACTCAAGAGGTAGGGCAACAGACTCCACTTTCTGATGGGATGAACTGCAAAATGTTGTAGCCATGCTTTTCGACCTACCACAAACACCCTGATCCAGGCTCAGATATCTACTTTTCTGCCATTTACACCTAATTAAAAATGACACCACTGAAATGAAAATCCCCTTGAACTGCATTCCTAAATATTTTAGCTGCACCAAACTGAAATTTTTCAACAGAGAGACGCTGTGGTATTTGCCTCATTGTAATTGTCAAATACATTAATAACCTTCCTGAACAAGATGCTGCACTAGGAATTATACTGAACAGTTATCACCATTAGTCATGTCCAACATGGATATAAAATCAACATTACCAATATACAATGCCACAAAAGGGAGTGCTAAGGACTTTTTTCTGTCAAATTTAAGATTTAAGATTTGAATGCTAAAATGTGTGCAAATAGGAAATAAGGGGGACACTTTTTAAAATAATCTTTGGGTAAAGATCTTTTCAAGTATGACCCACAGGCAGAAACCATAGATGTAATAACGACTGATAGCTTTGAATATATACAAATTTAGGACCCCTGTATAACAAGTACACATAGGACATTACACACATTAAAAAAACAAGTACCTAATAATGTTTAATAAGAACCAAGTACTATTCAAAGTACTTTGTGTATTTTAATTCATTTGATCCTTACAACAGCCCTGTGAGGGAGATACTATTATTTTCCCCATTTTTAGGTGAGCAAACTAAGGCACAGAGTGTTTACATAAGACACCAAGGTCAGGTACTACGTAGCAGAGCCAATATTTGAAACCAAGCAGTATTGGCCCAGGATTTAAATTCTAAATCACTATGCTCTACAGAAAACCTGAGCAAAATAAACATGACAAAGGCTTAATATCACTGATATGTTAAGAACTCTTGCAAATAAAAAAGAAACAGAAAAATACACCATATTCTATGGACAAGGGCTATGGACAAACAATTAACAAAAGGGAAATGTAAATGGCCATAAAATATGAAAAATGTTCATCCTCACTAGGAATCATAAGAACTCTGACGAGATACCATTTCTCTCCTGGCCAGTTTAGAAAAAACAAGAAGAATGATAATACCCATGGATATTATCTCCTTGCTGGTAGGAAGGTAAAGTGATAAAATATTCCTGGAGGATAATTTGGATATAAACATACACAACATTCAACCATTCAAACAAGCAAATGGTTGATCCAGCAATTTTACTCCTAGTAACTTCTGCAAAGAAATAATCAGACAAGCACATGAAGACGTAAGTTAAGGAAATTTATTATAGTATTGTTTATAATATTTACTTAAATACGGGAAAAACAGAAGATTGATTAAATACGCTATGATTCTTCCACAAATGGAATACTATTTAGATTTAAAAATGATGATGCGTATTTCCACTTCCTGACGTGGAAAGACGGTTATGAGATACTGTTAATGAAAAGAGTAGGTTTACAAAACTGTTTAAAGTGTACAGTCCCATTGTTTAAAATCTATGCATATATAGATTATATATTCTCTCCAGGTCATGGAGGGTTATTTTTTATATTTTTATAATGTTATACTTTAGCTTTTATATAACTCTTCATGTATTTCATGTATCACTTCTATAATCATAAAAAAGCCAATCACCTTGTTTCTAGAAATTTAGAGCACTGAAACTCTTCCCAGATGCTAATATGATGCCCTTCAGAAAAACCTACCAGCAAGAAGACTTTTCTGTTCTCCATCTCAGAGAACACCTATGTGACTGATTTTGCTAGAAACATGAGAACAGTTACTGTAACACAATAAGGGCTATCTGATACTCAGAACTCCCCAAGGGTCATTGCCTCATGGCCTCCAACACCATATTCCCCTACTTGTTCAGCTTTTTTTTTTTTTTAACTTTGACTTATTTTTGGCTGCTTGGGTCTTCATTGCTGCACATGGGCTTTTCTCAAGTTGCGGCGAGCGGGGGCTACTCTTCATTGCACTGTGCGGGCTTCTCATTGGGGTGGCTTCTCTTGTTGCGGAGCACGGGCTCTAGGCGCACGGGCTTCAGTAGTTGTGGCTCGCGGGCTCTAGAGCACAGGCTCAGTAGTTGTGGCTCATGGGCTTAGTTGCTCCATGGCTTGTGGGATCTTCCCAGACCAGGGCTCAAACACATGTCCCCTGCATTGGCAGGCAGATTCTTAACCACTGCACCACCAGGGAAGTCCCTTGTTCAGCTTTTTAATCACTGGTCATCTGAGAGCTAAAAATAATGATAGAGATGACAAATCACAGCTCCCCAAAGCTTATCAGCCAATCCAATAAAGGGAAAAAAATCAACTCAGTAATAGATACTTTCATACAGGTTTGAGGAAACAGGATAAGAAGAGCCCAGGAAAACTCACTTCATAAGTGCAAGGCAATTAACAGTCACTGAATAGTGGGCCTTCTTAAGCAAAGATGTCACATGCTCAGAGTCAGGGACAGTCAGAAGCTGCAGAATGTCCTCACCTGCTGACTGATGAAAATGACTGACGCTGGGGTGCCAGCTGAAAACTCAATTATTCACATCTACTAGGCAACTGCCCCCTACACAGCCAGCAGCAGCAGGTGGCGGGCAGGGGAGCTTGTTGGTTTGTTGTTAACATGCATTATCCATTTCTCTGGCCTTGGTGCTCAACAACAGCAATACCAATAGGCTGCTCTGAACTAAGAGTGGGTGGGCACCAACTCCATTCCAAGTACCTGGAAACACCCTAAAACTCAGCCACCGACAAATGACAAGGGGGAAGATTCCTCATCCTACCATCATCATTTTCTATACTCTGTGACTTTCCTATTTCTCACAGTAATAAGAAAGAGAACCCAAAGTTTTGTGTATTCCTAATGATTAAGGCCACTTTTGTTAAAAGTTTTCATTTTCAAAGGCTCCACAGCTGTTTTTCAGCCTACTCACCACTTGCCTTACATCCTGGTGGCCCCAAAAGTCCTCTTTCAGTATGTGGAGTTGTCTTTCCGAAGGACAGAACCTAATAAGTAAGGTTAAGAAGTTCAGAAAATTCATTTCAGTACTTGCCAAGCACTAAATAAAGAAAATATAGAGCTTGTTTTGTCAAATCATTTATGTTTAAACTGTATTTTGAGAAAATATTTGTGCGGTTCTAATGTCTGCTGCTCTTTGTAAATAAAAGTTACAGAGTGGGGATGCAAAATGGTACAGACATTTTGCAGAAGAGTTTGGCAGTGTCTTATAAAGTTAGGTATACATTTACCATATGACCCAGCAATTTCACTCCTAGATGAAATGAAAATTTATGTTCTCATTAAAAACCTGTGCATGACTGTTTATAGTCGTTTGATTCACGATATCCAAAAACCGGAAACAATCAAAATTTCCCTCCACTGGGAGATGTGGAATGGGTAACACACTGTGGTGCATAAATAGAATGGAATATTGGTCAGTAATAAGATGGAACAAACTACCGAGGTATGCAAAAACATGGATGAATTTTATAAGCATTATGCTAAGTGAAAGAAGCCAGACTCAAAAGCTATATACTGTATTATCCCACTTATAACTACATTCTGGTTAAGGTAAAACTATAAGGATGGAAAACAGATCCGTGGCTGACAGAGGGTGCAGATGTGGGGAGGGGCTCATTACGAATGGGCAGCTGGGTGGAATTCTTTGGCGTGATGGAGCTGTTTTGTATCTTGATTGTGATGGAGGTTATACGACTGCTTGTGTTTGTCAAAACTCACACAACAAGAGTGAATTTTATTGGATGTAAACCATACCCTAAATTTTTAATATTGAATGAAATCTAGGTAGAAAAAATAACTCAAGGAATTCCTCTACAGTGGTAAACCACTTTGTCTCCCACCCTGATACATTTTCCTGTTTCAGCATCCTTGCTTATGCCACATTCTCTCCTTTTACATCTGGGTTACAGTTAAAATACAATCTGGAGATGAAGCAGACAGGACTCTTCAGAGTATATCCCTCCTTGCAAGACTCTAGTACCATGGACAGTAGCACTAGCCTGGCCAGTCCAGATAAACATGCATTCAGGTCTGCTCAAGTCTCAATACCTTTGCCCCAAAAGCTTTCTGAAAGAGATCAAACAGCCAGGGATGTCACATAGAGCACTAGACAAAAAAATCAGGAGTCCTGGGTAGAGACTTACCAAATCTGCCACTAATTCACAATGTGATCCTAAAAGAGTTACTTCACTTTTATATCTGTCAAAGTCTCAGCAGGAAAAAAGTCAAGTCAGGTAGCTCAAGAGACTTCCAAAGTGTTGGGAGGGTGAAGAGAATCAATAAAGAGTGCTGAAACACCCAGACATTACCAATAATGGGAAGCTGGTTCCTCCCTTAGTCCTCAAGATGAAAGAGGAGGAGGTGATGGTGTAACGAGAACCCAGCGAGATATGAAGCTGTGAAGGAGGTAAAGAATGAGCCAAAGCCGAAAATCACATCCCAAAACTTGGAAACACCATTTCTCTCCTCCCCTCCCCAATTTCCTATTGGTGTCTCCCATTGGCTAAACTCAACAGGCCAACTGGAAAGGGAGTTTAAGTGATGGTGGTCAGCCTCTAGGACTCAGGTGAGGGCAGACAGGGGCAAAGAATGGACCCTAGAAAGAGTGGAATAAAGAGAGCAAACTAAGAATAACAAGGACCACGTTATTTACTAAAGGCATGTAGATTGATGAAATTCTAAAATCCTTGATATGTAAACAGTCTATGAATCTACCTGACAGTCAACTTTTGAAGACCCCCTCCACGTTCCCTAGGAACCACTCTTTCACACAGAATAATTCCTATTTCCTCAAGAATTGAATTACCTTCAGCCATTGGGCTAAAACCTGTTTCTCATCCAGCTAAACTGAATTTTACCCAGTAGTAGACAGTCAATATCCTTAGTTAAGCATAACTTCTTTAGAAAAATTCTCAGTTGCCTATCAAAACCTTGACCAAGATGCTTGAAAGGAATAAGCGTATGACTAAATCCTGATTTCTTCAGTTAAAGAGTTAAAGATCGTAGAGATTTGTTCTAAAAAAAAAGACTACAGGGCTTCCCTGGTGGCGCAGTGGTTGAGAGTCCGCCTGCCGATGCAGGGGACACGGGTTCGTGCCCCGGTTCGGGAAGATCCCACATGCTGCGGAGCGGCTGGGCCCGTGAGCCATGGCACTGAGCCTGCGCGTCCGGAGCCTGTGCTCCGCAACGGGAGAGGCCACAACAGTGAGAGGCCCGCGTACTGCAAAAAAAAAAAAAAAAAAAAAAAAAGGTTAAAAAAAAAAGAGTACAGCCTTCTGTTAGGGCCTCCTTCCTCACTCTACCATCTCGGGATATAGAATTATGAATATATACCTGAATATAATATAGACATGAAGCAGAAATAGGCTGAAATCCTCCAATTTTAAAAAATTTATCTTTTACTCTGTATGTAACATATTGATATTTCTGTCCTGACTCCATAACTATATAAGGGGCTATCAGTGAGTATACATGTATGTCTGTATATATGTATGTATGTATTTGTATTAAGTTCCAGAACTGAAACATAAATTACATGGAAAACTGGGTCACATGAAGATGAACACAGTCCATTTTCAGTCCTTAGACCACTGCTTAAGACTTCTGACAGCTGCTTTACTTAGATCTTTTTTTCACAATCCCCCAAATGACACTGTTTACTCTTCCCGTAAACTCAGCAAACTTTTTTCATCTCTGTGTATGTTTCCAGCTGCAATGGGAATAAAAACAACTCTGCAACATGAAAAAGAGAACTATGAAGGGGGTCAAGCTAAGCATGGCCTTAAGCAGGGTAATCTCTGTTGTGCTTGTAAGTCCAGAAACTATATTCAGCATGGCGCTGGTGTTGCCACCCAACAGATCATAAGTCCTGCAGCTCCCCCACTGAACTCTCAGTGGTAGTCGTGTCCAGGGTGCTTCTTGGGAGGATGTAAGTGGTACTGAGGCTATTCTTTCTCTGTCAAAACCCTAACGTTCTTCATCTATCAGGCACTGAGTTGTTAGACTGAGGCTTAAGTGTAACAATGTATTAAGCAGGTCATCTGGGGCTCCCAAATTGAAAGGAAGGGGCTAAGTAGCATGTGGATTGCTGATACTCTTCCAATTTAGGGTCTTTTTCCAACTTAAAGACTGCCAGAATCTATTCCCAAGAAATACAGTCGGACAAGTGGCTGGGTTTGAGCCACACTGATTTTCTGAGCTGCTCCGTGTACACTGACTGACCACCTGGCTAATCTGCCTCGTGGTGTGAAGGTAGGGCCCTCTGGCAGTATTCAAAGGGCTGTACTGAGCAGATTCTCGATATCACACAAGAGTAACTACAGCTCTGACCCATCTCCAAGGCCTGAAACAAAGTGCAAAGTAGACTCTTCTTGGAAGGCTTTCCTTCTTTCTTTCTGAAACGACTTTCCTTCTACCTCTGATCCCCATCATGTCCTCAAAAAGCCATCCTTTTTCCTCTGCTTCCCATTTTGCCCTCATAATGATCTATGACCGACTCTCCATAGCCCCAATCTGCAGGACACCCATCAGTGGCTAGCTTTCCCCCAGAGTCCCTCGATCCAAAATCATGTCTCCCTCCCTAACACCTCATAAGAGGTGGATGATGTAGAAACTTAATATTCTCTAGAAATACCTTAATTTTGAGGTGAAAATTTTTAAAGCAAAATAACATAGCACTCAAAGAAAATAACTATGAAATGCACTTTTCCATTTTCAATTAACTTTGCCTCCCTAAACTGTCCAGAGCAAAGACAGTGGAGAGTGCAGGGAACTCTCTACATTTTAAACTTCCTTTCGCAAAGGGAGAAGTAACTTCCTGTCTGACCCCCTCCAGGAAGAGGAAATGAAAAAAGGAAGACCTCTTCCTCCTCTGGAAGCCATCACCCACTTTATGATAGCCTATGTCTACCTTACAAACAAGGTTTTATTGAGGTCATTAAATCTACTTTAACAATTTATATTAAAATATCCTTTTTGGAAATAAGTTTATGAAACGTTTATCACAGACTCCTAACCTCCAAATTTATGCCACTAATTACATAATTTGAAATTACTCTTTTTTAATTAAGCTCTTTAACTTTGGGGATCTTATCTTGTTCTTGTAATTATCCTAGCTTTCAGTTTTACCCCATGTTATCTATCTTAATACTTTTTTAGAAATAAATGTACTGTAAGTAAATGTGAATGAAAATATATTTTAAAGAACTTCATAGATGTCAAACATAATTGTTCTGATTCTTGCAACCAGCACTGAGTTAAATACTCAAGTGGGGTTAAGATATTAACCTCTAGGGGACAGAGCCAAGATGGCCTACTAGGAGGACCCGGAATTCATGTCTCCTCACAACTAGGGCACCTACCGGGCACCGGAGGGGGACCACAGACACCTAACGGGGTGGGAGAAACCCCCAGTGACCGGGTAGGACATGTGGCGTGGGGAGAGTGAAGGGGGAGGAGAAGTGAAGGCGGAATAGGACTGGCGCCCCCGATGGCCGGCTGGGGAAGGGGAAGGGATCCCATGCCCGAAGGGGGAAATTGGGGAACCATCGGGAGGGCAGAGGATCAAAAGGGAGTGCGGCCAGGTTTCCCCTGCCCACTTGGGCCCCCAGGAACCTGCTGAGATCCTGGGCCTGATCCTCCGCCCATGGAGGCCCCCTCCAGCCGCGCGGATTCTGAGGGAGTGGGAGGGAGGGAAGGGGGAGCAAAGGTAAAGGCCAGACCTCCAGGACCAGCACCCCTGAGGGGTGGCCCAGCGGGGCCCACCCACGGTTAGGGGTCCAGCAGCTGATGGGGGAGACCCTTGGGGAGATGGTGGAGAAGGGGCACGAAGGAACGGAAGAGAACGGGGCCAGTGCTTTCCCTGTCGACTTAGGTACCGGGAAGCCTGTTGGACTGCCGGGCCTAATCCTCTGCCCTCGGAGCCTCCCTCCTGCCGCGCAGAGCCCAAGCCCCACCCCTACACCCCCACGCAGGGCCCCACACTACACTCAGAGACCCCCTCCAACGCCCTGGGCCTAAACCCCACCCACACACCCTCACTCAGGGCCCTACCTCCAAACTCTGAAACTCCACAGCCCAGAGGCCCTCCTTGCAACGCGCTGCCTCTCCCCTTCCGTGCAGGTCCTAAGCAGACGCCCCACCACACGCTTGAACGTCGCCCCGCCTACGCCCCGCCCCACGCTCAAACATCAACCCCACCCAAGTCCTGTCCCACCCTAAACCCCGCCCCTGCTTAAGTTCCACCCCCTGCCTAAACTCTGCCCCCAAAGACAAGGCTTTTTTTTTTCTTTTTTCCCCTTTTACATTGGGGCTCTGTTTTACCATGTTGACTCGTTGTTGATTCTTTTTCTGGCTTTTTTTAACATCTTTATTGGAGTATAGCTGCTTTACAATGGTGTGTTAGTTTCTGCTGTACAATAAAGTGAATCAACTATATGTATACATATATCCCCATATCCCCTCCCTCTTGCATCTCCCTCCCTCCCATCCTCCGTATCCCACCGCTTTAGGTGGAAACAAAGCACCCAGCTGACCTCCCTATGCTATGCGGCTTCTTCCCACTAGCTATCTATTTTACATTTGGTAGTGTATATATGTCCATGCCACTCTCTCACTTCGTCCCAGCTTACACTTCCCCCTCCCTATGCCCTCAAGTCCATTCTCTACATCTGCGTCTTTATTCCTGTCCTGCCCATAGGTTCTTCAGAAACATTTTTTTTTTTAGATTCCACATATATGTTAGCATACAGTATGTGTTTTTCTCTTTCTGACTTACTTCACTGTGTAAGACAGACTCGAGGTCCATCCACCTCACTACAAATAACTCAATTTCGTTTCTTTTTATGGCCGAGTAATATGCCAATGTATACATGTGCCACATCTTCTTTATCCATTCATCTGTCGATGGACACTTAGGTTGCTTCCATGTCCTGGGTATTGTAAATAGAGCTGCAATGAACACTGTGGTACATGACTCTTTTTGAATCATCGTTTTCTCAGGGTATATGCCCAGCAGTGCGATTGCTGGGTCATAAAGTAGTTCTAATTTTAGGGTTTTTTTGTTTGTTTTCTGAATTTTATTTTTTTATATACAGCAGGTTCTTATTAGTTATCCATTTAATACATATTAGTGTATATATGTCAACCCCAATCTCCTATCATCACACCACCACCCCCCCCCAGGCCACTTTCCCCCCTTGGTGTCCATAAGTTTGTTCTCTACATCTGTGTCTCTATTTCTGCCTTGCAAACTGGTTCATCTGTACCATTTTTCTAGGTTCCACATATATGCATTAATATACGATATTGGTTTTTCTCTTTCTGACTTACTTCACTCTGTATGACAGTCTATAGATCCATCCACGTCTCTACAAATGATCCAATTTCGTTCCTTTTTATTCCTGAATAATATTCCATTGTATATATGTACCACATCCTCTTTATCCATTTGTCTGTCGATGGGCATTTAGGTTGCTTCCATGACCTGGCTATTG
Source organism: Globicephala melas (assembly GCF_963455315.2). NCBI lineage: Eukaryota > Metazoa > Chordata > Mammalia > Artiodactyla > Delphinidae > Globicephala > Globicephala melas. Next base: position 104,961,687 of record NC_083335.1, read on the forward strand.
TAAAAAGCGCAGCAATGAACATTGGGGTGCATGTGTCTTTTTGAATTATGGTTTACCCTGGGCATATATCCAGTACTGGGATTGCTGGGTCATATGGTAATTCTATTTTTAGTTTTTTAAGGAACCTCCATACTGTTCTCCATAGTGGCTGTATCAATGTACATTCCCACCAGCAGTGCAAGAGGGTTCCCTTTTCTCCACACCCTGTCCAGCACTTATTGTTTGTAGACTCTTTGATGATGGGCATTCTGACTGGTGTGAGGTGATACCTCATTGTAGCTTTGATTTGCATTTCTCTAATGATTAGTGATGTTGAGCATCGTTTCATGTGTTTGTTGGCAATCTGTACATCTTCGTTGGAGAAATGTCTTCTGCCCATTTGTGGAATGGGTTGTTTGTTCTTCTGATATTGAGCTGCATGAGCTGCTTGTATATTTTGGAGATTAATCCTTTGTCTGTGGCTTCATTTGCAACTGTTTTCTCCCATTCTGAGGGTTGCCTTTTCGTCTTGTTTATGGTTTCCTTTGCTGTGCAAAAGCTTTTGAGTTTCATTAAGTTCTATTTGCTTATTCTTCTTTTTATTTCCATTTCTCTAGGAGGGGGTCAAAAAGGATCTTGCTGTGATTCACAGAGTGTTCTGCCTATGTTTTCCTCTAAGAGTTTTATAGTGTCTGGCCTTACATTTAGGTCTTTAATCCATTATGAGCTTATTTTTGTGTATGATGTTAGAGAGTGCTCTAATTTCATTCTTTTACATGTAGCTGTCCAGTTTTCCCAGCACCACTTATTGAAGAGGCTGTCTTGTCTCCATTGTATATTCTTGCCTCCTTTATCAAAGATAAGGTGACCATACGTGAATGGGTTTATCTCTGGCTTTCTATCCTGTTACATGATCTATATTTCTGTTTTTGTGCAAGGACTACACTGTCTTGATCACTGTAGCTTTGTAGTATAGTCTGAAGTCAGGGAGCCTGATTCCTCCAGATGCATTTTTCTTTCTCAAGATTGCTTTGGCTATTCGGAGTCTTTTGTGTTTCCATACAAATTGTGAAATTTTTTGTTCCAGTTCTGTGAAAAATGCCATTGGTAGTTTGATAGGGATTGCACTGAATATGTAGATTGCTTTGGGTAGTATAGTCATTTTCACAATGTTGATTCTTCCAATCCAAGCACATGGTATATCTCTCCATCTTTTGTAACACTTTTATTTTTCCTAATAAATCTTTTATTTTTCTAATTTTATTTTACTCTTTATACTTTGTTATTCTTCTCTCCTTTTGGCTTGTTCCCACACCCTTTTTTTTCTTTTTTCTGTTGTGTTTTTATTTTACCTTGTTGCAGTTGTTTCAATTATAGTTTTATTTTTCCTAATATAATTTTTATCCTTCAAATTCTATTTTGTTTTTTATTCTTTGGCATTGTACTGCTCCTTTATTTCTTTCTTTCTTCCTTTTTTTTTTTTTTTTTTTAAACCACGCCACAAAGCTTGTGGGATCTTGGTTCCGAGGCCAGAAGTCAGGCCCGAGCTCCTGTGGTGGGAGCTCTGAGTCCAATCCACTGGACTAACAGAAAACCTCAGTCCCCAAGGAATATCAATCAGAGTGAGGCCTCCCGGAAGTCTTCTTCTCAGCACCAGGACCCAGCTCTTTCCAACTGCCTGCAAACTCCAGTATTGGACGTCTCAGGCCAAACAAACAGTTAGACAGGAACACAGCACCACCCATCAAAAAAACAAAAAAAATGAAACGACAAAAACATGTTACAGACGAAGGAGCAAGGTAAAAACCTACATGACCAAATAAATGAAGACAAAAGAGGCAACTTACCTGAAGAAGAATTCAGAGTAATGATAGTAAAGATGATCCAAAATCTCGGAAACAGAATGGAGAAAATACAAGAAACATTTAACAAGGATCTAGAAGAACTAAAGAGCAAACAAACAATGATGAACAACACAATTACTGAAATTAAAAATACCCTAGAAAGAATCAATAACAGAATAACTGAGGCAGAAGAACGGATAAGTGACCTGGAAGATAAAATAGTGGAAATAACTGCATGGGAGCATAATAAAGAAAAAAGAATGAAAAGAACTGAGGACAGTCTCAGAGACCTCCGGGACAACATTAAACGCACCAACATTCGAATTATAGGGGTCCCAGAAGAAGAAGAGAAAAAGAAAGGGTCAGAGAAAATAACTGAAGAGATTATAGTCGAAAACTTCCCTAATATGAGAAAGGAAATAGTCAAGCCCAGGAAGCCCAGAGTCCCAAACAGGATAAACCCAAAGAGGAACACGCTGAGACACATATTAATCAAACTATCAAAAATTAAATACAAAGAAAACATATTAAAAGCAGCAAGGGAAAAGTAACAAATAATATGCAAGGGAGTCTCCATAAGGTTAACAGCTGATATTTCAGCAGAAACTCTGCAAGCCAGAAGGGACTGGCAGGACATGTTTAAAGTGATGAAAGGGAAGAACCTACAACCAAGATTACTCTAACCAGCAAGGACCTCATTCAGATTCAATGGAGAAATTAAAACCTTTACAGATAAGCAAAAGTTAAGAGAATTCAGCACCACCAAACCAGCTTAAAACAAATGCTAAAGGAACTTCTCTAGGCAGGAAACACAAGAGAAGGAAAAGACCTATAATAACAAACCCAAAACAATTAAGAAAATGGTAATAGGAACATACATATCTATAATTACCTTAAATGTGAATGGATTAAAAGCTCCAACCAGAAGACATTGACTCACTGAATGGATACAAAAACAAGACCCATATATAAGCTGTCTACAAGAGACCCACTACAGACCTTGGGACATATACAGACTGAAAGTGAGGGAATGGAAAATGATATTCCATGCAAATGGAAATCAAAGAAACCTGGAGTAGCAATTCTCATATCAGACAATAGAGACTGTAAAATAAAGACTATTACAAGAGACAAAGGAGGACACTATGTAACGATCAAGGGATCAATCCAAGAAGCAGATATAACAATTGTAAATATTTATGCACCCAACAGAGGAGCACCTCAATACATAAGGCAAATGCTAACAGCCATACAAGGGGAAATCGACAGTAACACAATGATAGTAAGGGACTTTAACACCTCACTTTCACCAATGGACAGATCATCCAAAATGAAAATAAATAAGGAAACACAAGCTTTAAATGATACATTAAACAAGATGGACTTAATTGATATTTATGGGACATTCCATCCAAAAACAACAGAATATACTTTCTTCTCAAGTGCTCATGGAACATTCTCCAGGATAGATCATGTCTTGGGTCACAAATCAAGTCTTGGTAAATTTAAGAAAATTGAAATTGTATCAAGTATCTTTTTGGACCACAATGCTATGAGACTAGATATCAATTACAGGAAAAAAATCTGTAAAAAATACAAACACATGGAGGCTAAACAATACACTACTTAATAACCAGAAGATCACTGAAGAAATCAGAGGAAATCAAAAAATACCTAGAAACAAATGACAAAGAAAACACGATGACCCAAAACCTGTGGGATGCAGGAAAAGCAGTTCTAAGAGGGAAGTTTATAGCAATACAATCCTACCTCAGGAAACAAGAAAAATCTCAAATAAACAACCTAACCTTACACCTAAAGCAATTAGAGAAGGAAGAACAAAAAAACCCAAAGTTAGCAGAAGGAAAGAAATCATAAAGATCAGATCAGAAATAAATGAAATAGAAGCACAGAAAATGATAGGAAAGATCAATAAAACTAAAAGCTGGTTCTTTGAGAAGATAAACAAAATTGATAAACCATTAGCCAGACTCATCAAGAAAAAAAGGGAGAAGAATCAAATCAACAGAATTAGAAATGAAAAAAGAGAAGTAACAACTGACACTGGAGAAATACAAAGGATCATGACAGATTACTACAAGCAACTCTATGTCAATAAAATGGACAACCTGAAAGAAATGGACAAATTCTTAGAAAAGCACAACCTTCCGAGACTGAATGAGGAAGAAACAGAAAATACAAACAGACCAACCACAAGCACTGAAGTTGAAACTGTGATTAGAAATCTTCCAACAAACAAAAGTCCTGGACCAGATGGCTTCACAGGCGAATTCTATCAAACATTTAGAGAAGAGCTAACACCTATCCTTCTCAAACTCTTCCAAAATATAGCAGAGGGAGGAACACTCTCAAACTCATTCTAGGAGGCCACCATCACCCTGATACCAAAACCAGACAAAGATGTCACAAAAAAAGAAAACTACAGGCCAATATCATTGATGAACATAGATGCAAAAATCCTCAACAAAATACTAGCAAACAGAATCCGAAAGCACATTAAAAGGATCATACACCATGATCCAGTGGGGTTTATCCCAGGGATGCAAGGATTCTTCAATATACGTAAATCAATGTGATACACCATATTAACAAACCGAAGGATAAAAACTATATGATAATTTCAATAGATGCAGAAAAAGCTGTTGACAAAATTCAACACCCATTTATGATAAAAACTCTCCAGAAAGTAGGCATAGAGGGAACCTACCTCAACATAATAAAGGCCATATATGACAAACCCACAGCCAACATCATTCTCAATGGTGAAAAACTGAAACTATTTCCTCAAAGATCAGGAACAAGACAAGGTTGCCCACTCTCACCACTATTATTCAACATAGTTTTGGAAGTTTTAGCCACAGCAAACAGAGAAGAAAAAGAAATAAAAGGAATCCAAATCAGAAAAGAAAAAGTAAAACTGTCACTGTTTGCAGATGATGATACTATACATAGAGAATCCTAAAGGTCCTAAAGATGCTAGCAGAAAACTACTGGAACTAATCAATGAATTTCGTAGAGCAGCAGGATACAAAATTAATGCACAGAAATCTCTTGCATTCCTATACACTAATGATGAAAAATCTGAAAGAGAAACTATGGAAACACTCCCATTAACCACTGCAACAAAAAGAATAAAATTCCTAGGGATAAACCTACCTTAGGAGACAAAAAATGTGTAAGCAGAAAACTATAAGAATCATGCAAGAAATTAAAGATGATACAAACAGATGGAGAGATATACTATGTTCTTGGATTGGAAGAATCAACATTGTGAAAATGACTCTACTACCTAAAGCAATCTACAGATTCAATGCAATCCCTATCAAACTACCAATGGCATTTTTTCACAGAGCTAGAACAAAAAATTGCATGCAATTCCATTTGTATGGAAACACAAAAGACCCTGAATAGCCAAAGCAAAATTGAGAAAGAAAAATGGAGCTGGAGGAATCAGGCTCCCAGACTTCAGACTATACGCCAAAGCTACAGTAATCAAGACAGTATGGTACTGGCACAAAAACAGAAGTACAGATAAATGGAACAGGATAGAAAGCCCGGAGATAAACCCACGCACATATGGCCACCTTATCTTTGATAAGGGAGGCAAGAGAATCCAATGGAGACAAGAGAGCCTCTTCAATAAGTGGTGCTGGGAAAACTGGAGAGCTACATGTAAAAGAATGAAATAAGAACACTTCCTAACACTGTACACAAAAATAAATGCAAAATGGATTAAAGACCTAAATTTAAGGCCAGACACTATAAAACTCTTAGAGGAAAACATAGGAAGAATGCTCCAAGATATAAATCACAGCAAGATCCTTTTTGACCCCCCTCCTAGAGAAATGGAAATAAAAACAAAAATAAACAAATGGGACCTAATGAAACTTCAAAGCTTTTGCACAGCAAAGGAAACCATAAACAAGACCAAAAGACAACCCTCAGAACGGGAGAAAATATTTGCAAATGAAGCAACTGACAAAGGATTAACCTCCAAAATTTACAAGCAGCTCATGCAGCTCACTATCAAAAACAAACAAACAACCCAATCCACAAATGGGCAGAAGACCTAAACAGACATTTCTCCAAAGAAGATATACAGATTGCCAACAAACACATGAAAGGATGCTCAACATCACTAATAATTAGAGAAATGCAATTCAAAACTACAATGAGGTACCACCTCACACTGGTCAGAATGACCATCATCAAAAAATCTACAAACTATAAATGCTGGAGAGGGTGTGGAGAAAAGGGAACCCTCTTGCACTGCTGGTGGGAATGTACATTGATACAGCCACTATGGAGAACAGTATGGAGGTTCCTTAAAAAACTAAAAATAGAACTACCATATGACCCAGCAATCCCACTACTGAGCATATACCCTGAGAAAACCATAATTCAAAAAGATACATAATTCATGTACCACAATGTTCATTGCAGCACTATTTATAATAACCGGGACATGGAAGCAACCTAAGTGTCCATCAATATATGAATGGATAAAGCAGATGTGGCACATACATACAATGGAATATTACTCAGCCATAAAAAGAAACGAAATTGAGTTATTTGTAGTGAGGTGGATGGACCTAGGGTCTGTCATACAGAGTGAAGTAAGTCAGAAAAAGAAAAACAAACACCGCATACTAACACATATATGTGGAATCGAGAAAAAAAATGGTTCTGATGAACCTAAAGGCAGGACAGGAAAAAAGACACAGACATAGAGAATGGACTTGAGGACACGGGGAGGGGGAAGGGTAAGCTGGGACAAAGTGCGAGAGTGGCATTGCCATATATACACTACCAAATGTAAAAGATAGCTAGTGGGAAGCAGCTGCATAGCACAGGGAGATCAGCTCCAGGCTTTGTGTCCACCTAGAGGGGTGGTATAAGGAGAATGGGAGGGAGACGCAGGAGGGTGGAGATATGGGGATATACGTATGCATATAGCTGATTCACTTTGTTATACAGCAGAAACTAACACAACACTGTAAAGCTATTATACTCCAATAAGGATGTTTAAAAAAAAAAAAAGATATTAACCTCTAAGTTGTAAGAGGACCCAGGGCTGAAAAAGCTAATCTATCACTTAGATGTTAGCAACTTACTCCATAGAATCGGACTCATCAGCTGTTACAATAACTCACACAGGTTAAACACAATGACCTTTGGAAAGCTTCTTTCTCAGACCAAACTGTCAACTCTCTTCCTTGAAAGATGTCTCTATCTAAAATGGTATCTCGAGTTCCCAACTGACTCCACCCCACTCCTACTGACATACTAGAATGCAGGAAGACCATCGTAGATCATTTCTTGTTGTGTCGGGTGCTTTTTGAAAGAAGGAGCAAGACTGGCAAACAGCAACTGAAAAATCCATTAAATAGATCTTTCAACAAAATGCAGAATAAGCTTGAAAAATAATGAGACCATTGCTGAATGAGGCAGATGGCTTGGCAACCCTAAAAGACTAACATCAAACAAACATTCATTTGAGTCTTCATCTAGCTTCACTAAATTAGTATGTGAATTCAAACATTTGTCTTTTGATATTTCTTTCCTGGTGATGGGAACTATGTGAGTAAGGACCACTAGCAAGAGAGGAGGAAATGCTAGCCAAAGAAAATGGCACTTATAAGTCATGCTGACACTCAGCCTGATAGGGGTATAACAGAATCTATTGGAGACCTTTCATCTATACCTCAAAGGCCTAAGGACATATTTGAGTTCTCCTCTCATGTGTAATTATCCATAATTATTGCCCCAAGTTTTTCAAACTTTGCCACCACATTCTTTGGGCATTGCAGTAGAATCCTTGCCATGCTATTGGTGAAATGATCTTCAAAGATAGTCGCAAACAGGAAACATAGACTTACTCTATGAAAGTTCATAAAGGGGTGGTGATTGAGAGGAGAAAAATCTCTTGCTAATCGCATACCTAAAATGAGAGATACAGTCTTATTAAAAACCACAGCCCTCAAAGAGTTTACTAGTTAAGAACATCAGACCTTGGTCACCAAACCGTACAAAGCCTATACTGAAGATGTGTATGTGTGTCCCACAAGATTCACTTAGATTTTCTACTCAAAGAACAAAAATTTCAACACACTGAATATTTATAGGAGACCATAAAAGCAACTTAGCAGTTAAAAAAGGAAGCCACTACAAAGGAAAGGATTTGCAATTCACTCTGGAAAAGTCAATGCTAATCTCTCTTTTAAATGACTCACTATGAAAATAAAAGATGTTCAAAATGCATCAAAAGAATATGTGAGCAGGATTAAAGGCAAATTTAAGAGTGGCTTTATTCTCTTTTCAGTGCTGTCAGTCAAAAGTATTCCTGTGGTACTAGGGAAAAATTACCTCTCTAGTCATCCCAGAGAACTCATAACCCTAATGAGAGGAAATGTGATGATTTGTAAGCATAAAATACTGACACATGATGTGAGGCTGTCTTCGGTGAAGAAGTACTTCCAGTTAGACAATAACTGAACCATTCCAAGAACTGGAAGTACTTCCAGTTAGACAAGAAGGCAGAAAAACTTTACAACCTTTCTTCCCAGTATCCAAGTAGACTCCATATGCTAGAATCTAAGCCAAAACCCCGGAAACACTCACCGGGGTGTACAGTATAGCCCAAGAGCGAAAATTCCCTGGAAGGAAATACACGAAAATCTTACTTTATAATAAAAACCCTCCAGTAGGTCATGAATTAGCCTTTAACAACTTTCTACAGCTTCCATATTTTTTTATAAAGAGCATATGTTAACTTCATAATCTGAGAAACTACTTTGCATCTTTCCAAAATGTTAAGATAAATTATAGAGAGAAATTCTTTAAATTGTTTTCCCTATTTGCCAGTTAGGTAAATTAGGCCAGCTTCTACCCTGAGGCTCTCACATGAAACACCCTTTCCCAGTATCACTTAAAACTGCTATTTCTCTTCCTTTTAAACCCATGTGACCTGTCAAACCAAGAAGTTGTTTCCCCATTTTTTTTTTTTTTTTTTTTTTTTTTGCGGTACGCAGGCCTCTCACTGTTGTGGCCTCTCCTGTTGCGGAGCACAGGCTCCCGGACGCGCAGGCTCAGCGGCCATGGCTCACGGGCCCAGCCGCTCTGCGGCATGTGGGAAGCCCCTAAAAGTTCTTCTTGAACCTACTCTATCACTTTTTATCATCCTGTTCCTTGCAGATATTTTCAAGTTTCTTATTCATGTCTAAAACAGGGCTTACCTGGTGGTGCAGTGGTTAAGAATCCGCCTGCCGGGCTTCCCTGGCGGCGCAGTGGTTGAGAGTCCGCCTGCCAATGCAGGGGACACGGGTTCGTGCCCCGGTTCAGGAGGATCCCACATGCCGCGGAGCGGCTGGGCCCGTGAGCCATGGCCGCTGAGCCTGCGCGTCCGGAGCCTGTGCTCCGCAATAGGAGAGGCCACAACAGTGAGAGGCCCACATACCACTGAACAAACAAACAAACAAAAAAGAATCCGCCTGCCAATGCAGGGGGCACGGGTTCAATCCTTGGTCCGGGAAGATCCCACATGCCGCAGAGCAACTAAGCCCGTGCACCACAACTACTGAGGCTGCGCTCTAGAGCCCGTGAGCCACAACTACTGAGCCCGTGTGCCACAACTACTGAAGCCCACATGCCTAGAGCCTGTGCTCCGCAACAAGAGAAGCCACCGCGATGAGAAGCCCCGCGCAACGCCAACGAAGAGTAGCCCGCGCTCGCCGCAACTAGAGAAAAGCCCTCGCACAGCAACGAAGACCCAACGCAGCCAAAAATAAATAAATAAATAAATATATTTTTTAATGTCTGAAACATCTTTTGCATATAGAGTTATTAGTCAAAGTCTAAAATTACAAAGGGTTTCTTGCTTTAGCTCTATTTCTTAGGGAACATCGGACCAATAAAGGAGTTAATAGATAAAAGGTTTTTCCTCTAGATACCAATTGTGTTACATCGATTATAATGTAAAATTCAAGTGTATAGAAATTCACTTGACAGCTACTAAACAAGACAGCATGAACAAGAGTAATATAATATATACTAATTTCAGTGGAGAAAATAAATGTTTGTGGGATGGGGGAGTTTAAAGTGGCATTAAATATAAGTACTACTGTGAGTACTGTTTCACTGTAAGTTCCCACTGTGCTTCACACAATGCTCAGCACACAGTAAACAGTCAAGTGGTTTAGTGGAAAGAACAGGGGATTAGGAGTCAAGAGGCCTGGATTCTCGCTCTAGCTTCACGACTATGTAAATGGACTATGTATCCATTTCCTCATCAGTAAAACAGGAGTTGAATCTACCTCGCCTGATTCAGAGGCCTGGGTGAAGATAGAACGAATGAGAATGAACACTTTATTTAAATTATAAAGCAGTTTTCAGTTCACTAATTTGTCCCCTCATATAATCCTGATATGGAAAGAAAAACTTTATTATAAAATTGCATCTTATTGTCACTAAAATCCCCCAAGATCAACAATAATCAAATTCTACCTGTTTCTGTAAGTACATTTTGGGACCTGAAATGGTTGGGTATTAAAGCATCAAAGATATTTGAAGGGCTGCTCTCCAAGTTATTTGAAATTCTTAACACAATTTTAAAAATTCCCTCTTGTGGGAATCAAGCCATAGTCGTTCAGGGTTTTCACAACTGGGACACCTTATAGGACACCAAGCAAGAGCTCTGTTTCTTCTGCCAGACCCCCACTGCAGAAAGTTACAGCCCCTCCCTTGCCTTACAGAAGAGCAATGCTGGAAAATCCAAAATAATTCATTTTTATTCCTACCCAGAGTGATAAAAGGACACTGGGAAGAGTAAGAGTGAAATATAAGGACACAACTTATAGGCTGATGGTCAAGTAGGTCAGTGGTGCCAAAGCTTTGAAAATACTCAGAACATACCAAACCACACAAAGCTGGTTCACTTTACACCACCGGTCAACAAACTTTTTCTATAAAGGGCCAGAGAATAAATATATAAGGCCTTGCAGACCATGCAGCAACCGTCACAGCCATTTAACTCTGCTTTTGTAGTGTGAAAGCAGTCATAGGCAATACACAAAAACATGTTCCAATAAAACTTATTTATGGATGCTGAATTTTGAATTTCATATAATTTTCAAACATTATGAAATTTTTCATATACTATAAAAAGTTATTGTTTTGATTTTTTCAATAATGTAAAAACATAAAAACCATTCTTAGCTTGCAAGCCGTACAAAAACAAGCCACAAGCTGGATTTGGCCCACAGACTGACCCCTGTTTTAGACAAAGAAATCGCATGAATTTAGGCCAGGCTCCCCAGAAGCAGATCTGAAGAATCAGTGTACAACTAATTTATTAAGGAAGTCCTGCCATGGGAAACCAGTCAAGGAGAGGAGGAAGCAGAGAACAGGGAAGGAAGAGAAATTGTAAGTCAGCTGTCAAGATGGCCCCCAATGGTTCCCACCTCCTGGTATTCACACCCTTGTGTAGTCCTCTCCCACAATGTACCAGGGCTGGCCTCTGCAATGGAACATGACAGAGATGACGGTATGCCATTTCCAAAATTAAGTTATAAAAGACTGCTGATTTTGTCTTGGGCTCTCTCTCTGTCTCTGTCTCTGTCTCTCTCTCAGTAGCATTGGAAAAATGCAGCTGCCAAGTCTTGAACACATTCAAGCAGCCCTGTGTAAAGGTCCACATGGCAAGAAATTGAGGTCTCCAGCCAACAGCCATATGAGTGAGCTGGGAAGCAGATTCCCCAGCTTCAGATGACTCTCAACTCCAACTTTATGAGAGACCCTGAGCCAGAACAACCCAGCTAAGCCACTCCCAGATCCCTGACCCTCAGAAACTGTGTGTTAAAACATTTTTGCTGTTTTCAGATGCTAAGTTCTGTGGTAATTCGTCACACAGTAATCAGAATTCCAAAGCCATGCAAGGAGGTAGTCTCTGGTACCTCAAGGGGCTTCTGGAGTTTAAGTTCTTCCTCAGAGTTGCCTTGACCAGAGAGACAAGGGAGCTGGAGCTTTGAAACTCTACCGCCCATCAGGTAAGAGCCACCCCAGGGGAATATAAACTCCCAGGCACCTCCACCTCTCTGCATGCGAGGGACAAAAGTGGGGGCAGTCCACAGAGAATAAGCCACAGGTGCTGTTTTCGTAGCTGAACGTTTAAAAGGTTTCTCTGGATCTGGATACAGCACTGACATTATCCACTAAAGCCCATTTTTTTGGATACAATTGACATATAACATTGTGTAAGTTTAAGGTGTACAGCGTGTTGACCTGACACATTTACACATTACAATGTGATTACCACCAGAGCCTTAGCTCATACATCTCTCACATCACATAATTAGCATTTCTTTTTGTGGTGGGAATGATTAAGATCTAGTCTCTTAGCAACTTTGAAGTTTATAATACAGTATTGTTGTCTATAATTACTATGCTGTGCATTAGATCTCCAGGACTTATTTATCCACTAGTTGCAAGTTTTTACTCTTAAACAACATGTGCCCAATTCCCCCACCCCCTCAGCCCCTGGTAACCGGCATTCTACTCTCTGTTTTTATGAGGTTGGCTTTTCTAAATTCTATGTATAAGTGAGATCATACAGTATTTATCTTTTTCTTGTTTGACTTATCTCACTTAGCACAATGCACTACTGGCCATTTTTATGAGTTTTTCAAATGTACAGATACATCTTTAAAGCTAAATTTGAGTGTACAGGTTTGCAACATGTTGTAAATGAAATTAACTTACCAACAAGGCTCAGCATTCCAATTTCACATTCCCTACGTGTCCCAAAGACAAGCTGAACATTAAGAATTCTCACCAGAAAAATTAGGTATTGATGCCTTTAGATAATCTAGCATGAAGACAATCAATAAAATCACTCTGTCAGTTACAGATGTTAAATGATGAAAGACAGTATAAAGCTCTTTACTTGGCCACAGATATCAACTTTACCAGGTACAGCGTTCTAGCCTCTAAATTCCTACATACACTTAGGACAGTATTATATAAGTTTATAATAAATCCTTCAATAAATAACAAACTAAGGACCTGTTCCCTAACCAATATTAAAATTTTAAATCAACCCTGGCATTTTTTTTAAAGAAAAACTGAAATAGTGACCCCCTCTAAATCTTAAATATCCTTCCTCATCTCTACAAATTATCCCGCTTTGCTTCTCATTTATAAGGAACTCAAACTGGACCACAGAGCTCGGCACAACTGTAATCTTGCCAAGCACTGATCATATCCGGTCCTGACTGTGTTAAGCTGTCACAAGGGCAAAATGAAAATAGATGGACTTAGCAGGGCTGGACAGCAGAGCCACAGAGCTGTCAGGACACGGCTCTGGTAGGTCAAAGCTTAGGTGCCTAGGAGTCTGCAAAATACAAAGGGATGCTGAAGCACAGGGAGGGCGCCAGTTCACAGAGACCCCTTTGAGATCCTTCTCCATCTGCAAGCACCACACGCGCATGCGCGCGCGCGCGCGCACACACGCACACACACACACACACGCACGCACACACACGCACACACACACACACACTGTGCCGGTCATTTTCATTTTCTATTTACCCTCAGATCCATATCTTGTTCTTGCCCTGCTGTGCTCCATATCACAGAGAGGCTGACCCCTGCAGGCCGATATCTGCAGTCAACTGGCTTCCGGCTTGTTTCAGCCAATGGGAGGCACAGTCAGAAGACTGGAGGGTAGGAAACAGGGAGAAGCCAGCCATCTTCTCCCTAACTGTCTCTTTGCTGCAAGGCAGCAACTGTGTCTTTATGGCTCCAGCTCCAGTGGAAAGCCCGTATCCCCTAGCTCCTACCAGGGGCCCTCAGTTTCTGTGCTCTGATAACACGCCTGATTCCTGCGGCCCTTCAGCCAAGGGGTGAGAGCAGCTTCCTCATGTTGCTAATTTTCGTGTTGCCTCACAATCCCCTATTTGGCTTCTCAGCTCTTCCACCTCCTGTGTAACCAACTCCCTGTGTTGATTTTCCTCTACTTGAAATACTTGAAGTGGTTTCTGTTTTCCTGACTGTACCCTCATCCACATACTGGACATGTCTGGACTCAAATGTGAATTTCAACACTGGTATGTGGGTTTCAACAAGCAAACTATTCTTATGAATTCAATATATATCAAACAAGGAAGCAACAAGCTGTTTTTGAGCCCCAACTATGTATGTGCCTGCCACTGTGCTCGACACAACAGCTGGGACAGAGACTTTGAGGATTGCATCCACTACCCAAAAAGCTTTTGAGAACAACTCACTTGCCGTTTCTGGGTGAGGTCTCCAAGGTCTCCTTCCTGGAGGCTGCAGCTTTCCTGAGCTTTGTTCTCACATCAGTATTCGCCTAAGCTCTTATTCCTATACCAAACCACTTTATTCCCAAATTATCTAGAATGGCTCTGTTTTACTGACCAATTCCAGATTAATACACCATATAAGTGTATTTTAAGTATGCTGTGTTAAAACCTAGCCAAATAGTCTGCCATGTGAAATCTGAGTTGTCTTTATTCCATGTTCCTTCTTCCCTCAAAGTAACTAACATTATTGAAGCTTATTCTGTAAATTGTCCAGCTCAACATCATTCCAACCCTTTCTTGTCTCCTTTTACTATAAAGTCAGGACTGCTGAAAGCTCACCTTCTCAGACTCCCTCACATCTAGGGGTGACCATGTGACTCAGTTCTGTCCAATCAAACACAAGTAAAAGTCAACTGGTGCTCCTTTCCCTCTCCCTTCTTCCTCTCGTCTGGATCTCCCTCAGTGCTCAAAGTGAAACAGCCATTGGTTATGATGGTACAGCAGGGAGAGAAGAAGAATTTTATTCTTTGATGGTGTCCTCAAGCTGCTTTCTCCCAGACTTTTGAAGCATTAGACAAATAATCCCAGTAGTTTTTTAAAACACTGTTTGTCAGCCTCTCTGGGATTTTTCTGCCAAATGCAATCCCTAACTGATACAATTATGTATAAAGAAGAAACTGTGCTATTTTTTAAAAATCAGATTCACTTAAATTTACTGAGTCTCAAAATACACTCCCTGCTGGGTAAAAGCCGTGTGTGTCTTCTAATTTCTCCACTGTAATCATTATTTAGAACAATGCGTCTTTCACAAGCATGAAAATAACTTTCTTTGCAGTTGGAGTTTACTTTACAAAACAGACATGTTGCTAGTAAAGTCAACTGAAAAGTTAATTATATTTTACACCAGAAAAAGTTACTATTTAAATTAAGCTGTTGGTGAGTATTTTTATAATGGAAACACTATTTTAATTTATCTTAAATCCAAATGTTCAAATATCAGCTTAGCTTTACCCAAGACCTGAATATATGACTCTATCTTACAGGTTTTCTTATTGAGCTAAGAATTAAATAGAAGTTTTCTTCATAAAGGAATATCACACAGGTAAGTACACGTGGAGGTGTCCAAAGTCTATAGCAGTATAGATTTTCCCACCTGAGAGGCTTCTCCAGCTAAGAAGCAGATGCCACATACTGCTGGAGGCCCCCAACTGGCATCGGGGAGCAGCAATTTCTCCTGCCCCTTTGGTTTTGCCATTGCAGTAAGTTGTAGCCCACAGAGGCTAGGGAGAGTGCAGACAGGGATGGTGCTGTTGGTGTCTCATTCTTTGATTCTCCATCTCCCACTTCCTGGGCATTCGTTTCTCTTCTTGATAAGCCAGCAACCTACTCTTTGATAGCATCTTTCATATGGAAGACTGCCCAAATGATATACGTCCTGCTTCACTAACAGGAAGCTCTTCTCCACCAAGCGTTACAGGAAACGAGAAGAAAAGGAAAAATTACACCAAAAGTACACAGTGATTTCCCCTAATACTAGGTCCAGTGCCTATTATTTCATACTTGGACCACTGCCAAACTTTTTAGCTCATCTTCTTAAATTCAGACTCTTCCATTCCTTATTTCAGCCATCGTAGTCTCAAATGATTCTTCTCTGAAATGGTACATTCATCAAGATCTGTTTGTTCAAAAGTTTTCTGTAGCTCCCTGTGATCTACCACACCAAACTTCAACTCTTCTATTTGGTTTTCAAAGCTCTTAACAGCATTCCTCCTTCTAACCGAACCACATTTATTTCCCAATCCAGCCAAAATATACACTTGTCTCTCTTGGATCATTTTGTATGCTTTGGGTTGCAATTTTTTTTTTTTTTTTTTTTGGCTGCACTAGGTCTTAGTTGCAGCACATGGGATCTTCGTTGTGGCGTGCAGGATCTTTTAGTTGTGGCATGCAGAATCTTTAGTTGCAGCACACGGGATCTTTAGTTGCGACATGCGAACTCTTAGTCGCGGCATGTGGGATCTAGTTCCCTGACCAGGGATCGAACTCGGGCCCCCTGCATTGGGAATGCAGAGACTTGGCCACTGGACCACCACAGAAGTCCCTGGGTTGTAAATTTTAAAAAAAGGAAATCTACACAGTTCCATTGGCTCTATTAATTAAACAAGTCTGAAGTGACAGAAATCATAGGATTGACTAATTCAGTGTCTTCACAACATCATCAAGTACCCTGGTTTCTTCCTCTCCTCTCTAACATTCCAGGCCCATCAGCCCACCCTCAGCAAGGAGCCATCCTCAGGATCACACCCCTGTGCTCACGGCATCACATGCAACAATGTCCAATGCAAGAAGAGAAGGCATTTCTGCCTCTTGTTCTCTTTTCAACAATAAGAAGAGCTTTTCCAGGGACTCCCCTGGTGGTGTAGTGGATAGGACTCCAGGCTCCCAATGCAGGGGCCCTGGGTTCGATCCCTGGTTGGGGAACTAGATCCCACATACATGCCGCAACTGGGAGTTCACATGCTGCAACTAAGGAGCCAGCGAGCCACAACTAAGGAGCCCATGTGCTGCAGTAAGGAGCCTGCCTGCCACAACTAAGATCCAGCACAACCAAATAAATAAATATTAAAAAAAAGAAGAAGAGCTTTCTCAGAAGTCCCCACAATGTCCCCTCATGACCCCCTGGCTACTGTATCATGTGTCCATGCCCAAACTTGGCAGGAGGAGAGGGACCACCATGGCTGTATAAGGGAGGGTAGAAAAAAACTGCACTCTTCCAGCCAGGAAGAAGAGGGAATGACTGTAGGATAGGCAACCACAACACTTACAATACCCCAGTTCGTTTTTATCCCTACGGATTGCCCTCATTCCAATGTTTGTGCCTTTGTTCTTGCTTTCAACATCCTAAGCACTCCCTCCTCCTTTTCACCGTATAAATGCTTCCCATTCCTGAAGATCATGGAAATGTAAGAAAGAGAGATTGACCCTGAGAGATCAAATAGCCAAGGTAACAGCCAGGAAGAAGCCAAGCTGGGGTTAAAACCCAGAACTTTCTAACCCCAAATCACGTGTGCCCCTTGCACCCTCTAAGAACCCATCTTCTCTGTAAAATCTCCAGTTGCCAAATCATTTTCCCAATTTTGACTCGACCCCATGCAATTAACTTCCTTCTCCCCCAAATTCCCATGATAATAAGCAAAGAAATATATAAAATGGGAAAATCTATAGCAACCCTAGGAGACATGGAAGGGTAGCATATTGTGTAGATGGGACTGGATTAAGTAAAGGATTTACCAGAGGGCTAACCCCTGGGGAATAATGGATAGCATTTCACAGAAGCTCTAAATAGGAACAGGTAGGCAGTGGGCCAAATGGGAAAGAAAAAACGCAAACATTTCTAGAAGTATACAAGTACTTATTTATGGGGCAGAGAGAGACCAGTGGACATCACTGCCAGCTAGGCTCAACTTGGTGAAACAAAGGGGCTAAGAAAAGCAAAGGCACTGCCCTCGAAGACTGTTAACAAGGACAAGCGTGGTTTTGGAAGAAGTGGGGCAGGACTCACCATTCGTTACAACAAACATGAAGGAGAAAATACTTAGCCCAGCAGTTCACTTCCCTGCCCCATGTCTGTCTCCCTTATAAAACACTCTTTCTATTCCTTTCAGTCAAGTGAAACCACTATTTATCGAAGTAAAACAATACAAAACACAATCTTTTCCTTGTATCTTGGATTAAACTATTTAAACTGGGACCCGAACAGTCTCTGACATGTCAATCCCAGGAATGGTTAAGCATAAATATCAGGAAGAACAAATAGAAAACACTTACTGAATGGAGAGAGAGAGCGAGCCAGCAGTTCAACTTATAAAGACCCTCTAAGGATTCAGAACAAAAAAGTTTTAAGGGACTTCTTTTTAAAAGTAAAGTAGAACAATATAAAAATCTGTCATTTGGATTTAGAATAAAATTTGAAATGACATTTTATTTCTAAAAACAGAACCACCCTAAGGTCAGGAAAGACTGCTTTCAGATAAAAAATATACTGGAGCTAGACAGCCTATTGCAGAAAACTAAACTAGAGAATTAGAATGAGTTTGATAAATTTTCCTCAAACTCAGAAGAAATGGATAAAAAGATAAATGCCATGGGAAAATGCAGGGGACGTGGAGGATGAATCTAGGAAACTACATATCTGAACTATAAACCAGATGTCATTTGGCCCCCTTGCTCCTTGGGCATCTGGGTGTAATTAGCTTGGGCCCTGCTATTTCCATGACCCATGAAAGGCCAGTGCAATCCCCTCAATTTCTATTCATTAGGAGTTTAAGCTCGCAGTGCCCTTCTGGCCCAATTTCCATATTTTGTCTCATTTCTTGCCACATCAAACTGGACAGGATTCAACCCCTTTACCAGCTCCACCAGAAGTCCACTCAGTAATATATTAGGATATTTGAAACTTATCATATGCCTTTTCAATGCCTTCCTCCCCTTTTTCCTTCTCCCATCTCTGTTCCTCATCCCTACCCTTCAAAATTGCACTCATTCATTCATTCAGTAAGTAACCACTATGCTGGCAAAACAACAGTGACTCAGACAGGCAAGTCCCTGCCCTCATGGACCTTACATTCTAGTGGAGGATACAGAAGACAATTAACAAATAGATAATGTCAGATGATATATTAGTTGTCCAGGGCTGCCGGAACAAACTGGCACAAACTGGGTAGCTTAAAACAACAGAAATTTATTCTCTCACTGTTCTGGAGGCTAGACGTCTGAAATTAAGATGTCAGCAAGGCCGTGTTTCCTCTAAAGGCTCTAAGGAAGAATCCTTCCTTGCTTCTTCTATCTTTCGGTAGTGGCCAGCAATCCTTGGCATTCTTTGCATGGTGGCACTCCATCTTCACAAGGCCTTCTTTCCCTGTATGTCTCCTCTGTGTCTCTGTATCACTCTCTCTTAATAAGGACACCAGTCATTGGATTCAGGGCCTCTCCTAATCCAGTACAACCTCATCTTAATTTGATTATGCCTGCAAAGGTCTTATCTCCAAATAAGGTCATATTCATAAGCACCAGAGGTGAGGACTTTGTTATGGGGTGAATTGTGTCCCCCCAAAAAATTCATATGTTGAAGTCCTAACCCCCAGTACCTCAAAATGTGACTATATTTGGATATAGGACCTTTAAAGAGGTAATTAAGGTTAAATGAGGTCACTGGGGTGGACCCTGATCCAGTAGGACTGTTGTCCTCATAAGAAGAGGAGATGAGGACCCAGACACATGCAGAGGGAAGACCATGTGAAGAAAGAGGGAGACGATGACCATCTACAAGCCAAGGAGAGAGTCATCAAAAGAAACCAACCCTGCCAACACCTTGATCTTTGACTTCTATCCTCCAGAACTGTGAAGAAATAAATTTCTGTTGTTTAAACCATCCAGTCAGAGGCATTTGTTACGGTAGCCCTAGCAAACTAACACAGATTTCAATATATCCTTCCAGGGGATACAATTCAACCAACAATTCAATAGGTAGTGATAAATGCTATAAAGACCAATAAAATAAAAAAGGAAGATAGTGAGAGGGAAGGGGTGGGCAAAGGAATTCAGTTCTCCCCATCTCTAATCCCCAACTGGCTTACCCAAAAACTACCGAGGTGCAGCAGAACAAAGAGCTCTTTATATAACTGGATCTACTTTCCTTGGAAGGTAACTGGAGGAAAAAATAGCAAAGAGTTCTGTTAAATGACACAGACAATTATTGAGCACTTATTGTCAGGCAGTATGCCAAACTTTAACTGCATGTTCTCATTTAATCCTTACAACAACCCTATGTATTGAGTACTATTATTTTCTCCATTTTACAGATGAGAAAACAGAGAGTTAAGAGGGCCAGGTGACTTACCCAAGTCCAAATATCTAGAACCTAGACCCTCTAACCCCAAAGTCCCCCCTCTCAACCACTATGACATACCACCTCCTCTTTATGTATAGGTTATAAGTGAGAACTTGTTATACAGAACTGCTCTTTAGGATCAAGAATTTCTTTCAAATGTTAAGAGTACTGTGTAACTGCATATCAGATATATGTATGACTCACCACAGCGCTCCCTGTTTTCTGTTTTCAAATATGAAAGGAATTAATGGAAACACTTAAGTGTCCTTTCTTATTACAAATCAATTTCTTTTAGCCATGGAGAAAGACCCAAGGATCCATGTGTCCTCAAAGTCAGGGCTTCTCCAAAGACAAGTTCTTTTTCAGATACTTTGCCCTCCTGTGACAAGGTGATCCCAGACACAAGTCCTCACCACACTCTAAATTCACTGAGGAGCTACTGCTGGAGGTAGATACCTTCAAAGTAAAGATTTCAATAATCAATTCCATGTTCCCCAAAACACACTTATTAAACAGCTTAGACTGAAACAGAGACCCTAAAAATGCTGCTCGCCTAGGGAATTCTTCAGCTGATTGCATTACTGTGCTACTGAGGAGGGTGAAAGCAGACCAGGGAACACTAAAGTCCCTGGTGTAGCACATGCTCTTCAGGAAACACAAAGCTAGGTCTTCTAAGGAAGACAGTCACTCCCAAAACAAGACAAAATAGAAATCCTGTAACAAAGACCTGGAAAATGGTCCCACCGCCATGAAAAATAAGAGTCATAATTAAAACAAAGGGAAAGGAAAATCCAGGCAGAGAACCTCATGCTGAGAGGTGATAGAGCACCAGTCAGTTTCAAACTGGAGACTGGGAAGAGTGACATCTATTCCCAACCCTTCCCACTGAGTAACATTTATAGCTATGACTTTCTTGCTGTTTGTAGCATGCCTTTATAGATGTCTTAAGAATATCTCCAAATAGAAAAGGGCCTGTTGTTTTGGCTTCTTTACCACTAAGCTATTGATACTTTAGGGGAGTAACTGAACTTATCAGTACTAACTCGTTTTCTCCGTGAACTGGTATCCCCCAAAGATAAGTGAGTTTTCAGGGCATACACAAAAGTAACTGTAAATCCAGTGCCTAAATCGCATCTGTAGTTCATCAGCCATTGAGGGAGAAGGAGGCAGCCTAGCTGTAAGGCATTTCCTCTGGCTTACATTTGTCCTTGCCTCATCTTATACACACGCATGCACATCTTGCAATTTGGCATTTTTTAAGAACGAGGACAAAAAAGGGGGGTGCATTTTTGCAAACTAACAAGTGATCTTTCACCAAGAGAACTGCCATGATCGGTTTGCCTGCAGTGGAAAGTTGCTTTCATCCCACACAGTCCAGCTGTTATTCTCAGGTTGCTGAAATAATGAGCAACATTAAATAACAGAGTCGAAATCAGCCACCAACACTCACAACCCCGTTTGGTCCAGTGCAAATTAGAGCGTCATACAGAATGGCGGTGTTCCTTTCGGCCAGCGCGCCCATCCCTAGCACCCACAGTATCCCCCTTTAAGCACTATCAGGTTATTAGGGCAGCTGGGAGAGCATGGGTCAGTGTTCCCCCAGCACTTCCTGCCAGGAGAGGAAAATTAGTCTTAGTCTTACAACTGTCTGATGTTTTTCTTCATGCCTCAGCTGCAAAGTGGCCAGTATCTGAGTTAGTGAAACAGCACTTCTTTCAGACTGCACCTTTCATCCAGACCACTGTTAAGAGTCCCACGCTCCTTCTAGCCACGCGACCAGTCTTCTTGTCACAGTGAGTTCACTACCATCATTCAGCAACTATATCTTAAGTGCCTATTATGTGGCAAGCCCTGTGCTATAGGTTAGGGCTAAGCATGTTACCATCATCCCTAACCATATGGTCCCTGATCCTCAGAGAGCTGACCTTTCAGAAGGAGAGATGGCCAGTCAGACAATCAACTACAACAACATGGACTGTGTGGTAAACAAAATGAGGGTGGCCGTGGAAGCACATACCCAGGGCAGCTCACTTCTTCTACCTAACTGGAGAGGAGGCTTCTCAGACAAAGTGCACCTAAATTGAGACCCGAAGGATGAGTAGGAATCATCAGAGGAACACGCCTCTTGCCTGGCTGGAGGTGTGTTCCAGGCAAAGGTAACAACATACATGAAAGTTCAAAGGAGAAGGAGTACAAGTAGGTTGCTGTCATTAAAAGAAGTTCGCTGTGTCTGAAGCCTGGAGTTCAAGGAGCCATGGCTCACTATGCTTCCTTGGACAGCTCATTCTCCTACGCTGTATAGCACCTGCTTCCTCCAACTTAACAGTGTCCCCTAATCCAACATTCATCACCTCCTTAACTCTCACAACATGATACCACCTACTATTTTATAGACGAAATAGAGGCCACTAGACAGAACTCCCTCAACTTTCTGCTACCAAACGCAGAAGCCTACGTACATCTGTGTCCATCTGAGTGCTTTCCCCAACCTGACCCTTTACAGTACATTTGAGGCCAATTCCTTGATGCTTTGGATCCCATTTTCCTCCGGCCCTCCGCAGAAACCTACTTTTTCATTATTTCTTCTTTCTCTTACATATTCAGGCTCCTTCCTCAAATAGACCATATCCATAAGTTTTTAAACATGCTCAAGTTTCTCCCATTTAAAAAAATATTTCCTTCTATGCCATATTCTCCAAGTAAATAGTGACCTATCTCCATCTTCTGCTTCTTAGCAAAAGTTCTCCTAAGAGTTGTCTATACTTATGATCTCCATCTCTTCACCTCCTAGCTATTCTCCAATTCATTCTAACCTGGTTACCACATCTCCACTCCACTATGTGGCTCATATTAAAGTCACCAATGACGTCCACGTTGCTAAACCCAAAAAGGACATTTTTCAGACTTCATCTTCTTTGAATCTCAAGAACATTTGACACTGTGATCCAATCAGTCTTTTAAATACTCTTCGTCCTCGGCTTCCACAACACACTCCTTTCTCCTGTTTTCATCTTACATTTCCATTCATTCCTTCTAAGTCTCATTTTCATACTTTATCCTCTACCGAGCCATTCAATGTCTGAGTTTTTCGAGACATAATTCGGGGCCCTCTTTTCTTCCCAGTACTCTCTACGTAAAATCATAACCATGACTTTGATTATCATCTTTATGCAGCTAATTCATAAATTTATATCTCTAGCAGGTTCCATAACTACATATACACACATCTGCCTACTTGACATTTCACTTAGTTGTCTCAAATGCACCTGAAACTCTAAATGTCCAAACTCAAACTCACAGCCTCCCGTGCCCTTCCTTCTGCACACAGACAGACACTCAAACATGGTCCTCTTCAGGCATTTCCTACCTCAACAAATGGTACCACCATCTATTTTCTAAAACCAGAATTACAGGAATCATCTTTTGCATTTTCCCTTCATTCCCTGCTTCCAAATTATTACTGAATCCAATTAATTTTGCCTCCAACACATCTCTTGAAACCATACCCTTCTCAACATTTCGGCTGCTTCCTTCCTAATTCACACTATCACCATCTGTTAACTAAACTATTACAGTGATCTACACACTAACCTCACTTACCTTGCTCTGTAGACTGATCTTTTCAAAACTCAAATCAGGACTTCCAGTGCCAGCCAAGTTGAAGTAGGCCCACTGTAGTCTCTCTCTCCCAATGATTATAACTAAATACTTGTAACACAGTGATTATAACTAAATTCTCTGGATACAAAAGGCAACTTTCTGAGGACTCTGCAAAGTAAACAAGAGCAAGGAAATTTGGGAGAGAAGTCAAAATTTGAAAAAGCAATCCATATGATAGTGAGTTCCCACATATTTTTCCTCCTACCTCCCCCAGCTTTGACACCAATTACAAAATTATGCAGTGTATGCAAGCAGCAAGACCTCTGGGAGAAACCCTATATTCCTGACCAGAGAACCAGGAAAGGCGGTGCTTGCAAGTGGAAGAGTATAGGAGAATTCCTACATAGTTTTCTTTTTTCTCTCCTTGCCTTCCTCTGTGAAGGATCTCACTCATGGAACTACACATTGGCATCACAGACAGGCAAAACTCCAAGAGAAAGTCTGTCTTTCTAGACAGAGGAATTTTAAAAGAAGCCTGTGGTGTAAATACTGTGAAAAAAATCCTTGGTTTTTCCCTCTCTCTTGCTCTCTCTTCTCACCACTTTGTCCCAAAGGCAGTTGTAATCACACAGAAATGCATGGCAGCAGCACAGGAAATTAAAACTTCTGAAGAAATGCTGCCTTTCTGGCCAACTGACCAGAAAAGAGGGGCATCTGAAGTCCACAGAGTATGGGAAGAATCCTGGAAAGGAAAGAGCTGGAGAAGGGAATCCCTTAAGTCTGTGTATAAACCCCTCAGCTGTGTATGTGTGGGACATACCCAAAGCAGCTAGGATCTAAAGGACTTGAACAACATTATCAATCAACTTGACCTAATTGACTTATATAAAACACTCCACCAAAAACCAGCAGATAGTACTGTACACCTATTATAATGGTTAAAACCAAAAGCTTCTTGACATTGGTCTTGGCAATGATTTTTTGGATATGACACCAAAGTACTAGCCACAAAAGCAAAAACAAACAAGTAGGATTACATCAAACTAAAAAGCTTCTGCAAAGCTAAAGAAACAATTGACACAAAAAAGAGGCAACCTATGGAATGGGAGAAGATATTTCCAAACCACGTATCAGATAAGAGTTTAATGTCCAAAATTTACACGGAACTCATGCAACTCAGGAGCAGAAGACATAATCCAATTAAAAAATGGGCAGAGGACCTGAATAGACATTTTTTTCCCAAAGATATACAAATGGCCAACAGGAACATGAAAAGATGCTCAATATCACTAATCATCAGGGGAATGCAAATCAAAACCACAGTGAGATATTTCCTCACACCTATGTGGATGTCTATTATCAAAAAGACATGGTGTAACAAATGTTGGTGAGGATATGCAGAAAAGGGAACCCTTGTGCACTGTTGGTGGGGATGTAAATTGGTGCAGCTGCTATGAAAAACAGTATGGAGGTTCCTCAAAAAACTAAAAATAGAACTATCACATGATCCAACAATACCACTTCTGGGTATATATCTGAAGGAAATGAAATCACTATCTGAAGAGATAGCTGCACTCCAATGTTCACTACAGCATTATTCACAGTAGTCAAGACACAGAAACAATCTAAGTGACCACGGACAGACGAGTGGATAAAGAAAATGTGATACACACACACACACACACACACACACACACACACACACACACACAATGGAGTATTATGCAGCCATAAAAAGAAGGAAATTCTGCCATGTGTGACAACATGGATGGACCTTGAGGGCATTATACTAAGTGAAATAAGTCAGAGAAAGACAAACACTGTATGATTTCACTTATATGTGGAATCTAAAAAAAGCCAAACTCATAAAAGCAGAGAGTAGAATGGTGGTTGCCAGGGGCTGGAGGGTGGGGGAAATGGGCAGATGTTAAAGGGTACAGACTTGCAACCAGTAGATAAATAACTCCTGGAGATCTAATTCACAGCACAGTGATTATAGACAACAATATTGTATTATACACTTCAAAGTTGCTAAGAAAATAGATATTAATTGTTCCCACATAAAAAAGAACTGATAATTTTGTGATGTGACAGAGGTATTAGCCAATGCTACAGTGGTAATCACATTGCAATATATAAATGTGTCAAATCAATACAGTGGGGAGATGTTGGTCGAAGGGTACAAACTTACAGTTAAAAGATTAATAAGTTCCAGGGATCTGGAACAAATTGTATGGTGACTATTGTTAACAACACTGTATTATATACTTGAAAGTTGCTAGTAGATCTTAAATATTCTTACTACAGAAAAACTGTAGTTATGTCAGGTGATGGATGTGTCAACTAACCTTATTTTGGTAATCATTTTACAATATATATGTATATCAAGTCATCACGTTGTACACCTTAAATGTATAGAATGCTATATGTTAGCTCTATCTCAGTAAAGCTGGGGGGTGGAGAATGGCTAAAGCAAAAAAACTGACAATACCAAGTGCTGATGAGCATGCAAGGCAACTGCAACTTACATACTGCTGGTGGGAATACAATACAGTACCACCACTCTGGAATGGCAGCTTCATGTAAATATACACTTACCATAATTTCTCTAGTTTAAGAGCAGGAGTGGGGCTGAATGAGTCTTAGAAAAAGACATGACATGTAGGGTCAAAGAGGCTAGAAGGTTTAAGGTGTTTGTGGATGTTTTGAAGCATCTGAGTAGAGATGAACAAGAAGACAAGTGTAAATAGAAGAAAATAAAAGACCAGGTTAAGAGCATCTTCCACACACGTAAGGAAAGTGAAGAAATTTACAGTTAAAGAGGTGATGTCTCAGGGATCAAAATCAAGATCTTTGAGTTGCAGCCATAAAAAGAAACGAAATTGAGTTATTTGTAGTGAGGTGGACCTGGAGTGTGTCATACAGAGTGAAGTAAGTCAGAAAGGGAAAAACAAATACCGTATGCTAACACAGATATATGGAATCTAAATTAAAAAAATGGTTCTGATGAACCTAGGGGCAGGACAGGAATAACGACACAGACGTAGAGAATGGCCTTGAGGACACAGGGAGGGGGAAGGGGAAGCTGGGACGAAGGGAGAGAGTGGCATTGACATAATGACACTACCAAATGTAAAATAGCTAGCTAGTGGGAAGCAGCCGCATCGCACAGGGAGATAAGCTCGGTGCTTTGTGACCACCTAGAGGGGTGGGATAGGGAGGGTGGGAGGGAGGGAGACGCAAGAGGGAAGAGATATGGGAACATATGTATATGTATAACTGATTCCCTTTGTTATAAAGCAGAAACTAACACACCATTGTAAAGCAATTATACTCCAATAAAGATGCAAAAAAAAAAAAAAAGATCTTTGAGTTGACTAAGTCTTAAGATGATAAGATCCAAGGTGTATCGGGGCTTTGGTCTCAATGCCCAAACAGATATGTGTTCTGCTATAAGTTGTGAAAGCTCAGAGTTGCCTAGCTGGACATTTTCTTAGCAGAACTGATGTGACTAGTTCCTGCATATAGTTATAAATCGTCATTTCTTTGGCAGTCTTTATCCCATTTATTTCCTACCCTAATTTCCATTTTGTGTATGGAAGTGAACCTAAATATTTCTCACAGACTCATCAAATACATAGCATCTTCAATATATTATATGTATTTTATTTATAAATAATATAAATATACAACTGAAAAATGTCACACACATCATGACTTTCCCAAAAATAGAAGTTATTTTCTCAAGAGATATACATTATAAAAACAGCATCTTAAAGTAATTTTATGTCATTTCTTAATGGTACCAAAATCCTGTTTCTCTCCCAAAAATATTATGCTGTAACAGTTCTAAGAAAAATGATGTGATTGAATATGCTTCATCTTCTTAAATCTTAGTTTAACACCCTCTAATGTAGCAATTTTAAGTTCTAATTCTAAGTTCAGCTTAATAACTGCCATGACTAAAGAAGACATATCACAAAAATATGTACTTACAAATGAAAGAAATGCATCATTGCCCATGCTAACCAAATCATGATACTTGCTTTTGGTTCCCAGAAACCAATTATACACAATGGGTTCGGGGGCAGGTAGGGCAGTTAATTTCCACCCTCCTTAACACTAATCCATTATTCTTACAAACTAATCAGAATGTGCCAAATTTTTATATCTTTGACAAACTGTCTCAACTCCCACCAAGATTCTTTTTTGACAAAATTTAAAGGTATTAGAAACTTCTGTTCCCAACATGTGCATGCGTGCGTGTGTGAGTGATACTTATATGTGACACTGGTTTTCAATGACAAAAATCTCAAAAGGAAGGAAACATTCCCAAACATCTATTTCCAAAATGCACTCTCCATTACACAAGTTTGTTTTGAAAAGCAATTACTTTCTCGCATAGTGTTAAAACATCAACTTTATATTGAAGATACAGATTGTGTGCCTGCCTGTGGCTGAATAAATACAAGCAAGCCTTCTACTGTCAGATATGACTAGGCATCACTGCTCATACCCGACAATGAGGCTAAGGAAGAATTCACACAAGGAATATTAGAGTCAGCTCTGCCATTTTCTGATGGTTTGCTTGTACTTGCATTCTGAGTACTCGCTTAATCCTCAGTTTCTTGGCAGAATTCCTTTTAATCCATTTGATCCGTTTGGAGACCAATAGATCAATTAATATATAATATACTTAACATATACCATAAATCCACTAATCAGGGCACAAATCAACTGAAATACACAAAAGACTGAAATATGTGAGTGAGTCACCATCAAGCCTCCTGAATTCCCTTTGACCAAAGAGAACCCATAATCATCTCATATATGAAATGAATAGATGCATCTACATCAGCTTGTTTATTACATAATAAGAAAGCCTAATTTCTTTCTTATTTTTATATAAAAACAAATAGAAATAGAAACTAAATTTTTGCTCCACAAATGTTCCCTCTCTGGGGCACACATTCCACTATGGAGAGATTCATAAAATATAAAACAGCAAATCCATTTAGAGAAACTTTTTACAACCAATAAAATGATATGATAGAATAATAATTAAATATGGGGAAAGAAAATATACCATTAGAGTGAAAAGCAGTTTACCGATAGTAATTTTCATATAGGTGGGACAAAGGAAATATGTTTATATATAGGTGAATACAGTCAAAGAAAAGTTACTACAAGCATACACACCAAAATGTTAGCAGCAATTATCTCTGGAGAATAAGACTATGGGTAATTTCTACTTCCCTGCATGTTTTTCTTTTATATTTTCCAAAATGTCTTCAATCATTTTCTAATCAGAGGAAGACATGTTACTTTCTACCCCACTATTTCACAAGAAGTATGTGTTACCTTGTTATTTTGTAACAAGATTGTTATGAAACATGATGACTATACAGTATCCATTCCATTCATTCTTAAAAAGGTTGATAGTTCACTGAGTACCAGGCGCTGCTCCAGACCCCAGGGGACACAACAATGAGCAGAAACAGACTCTGTTCCTGCCCTCATGAGGGAGAGGCAGACAGTAATCAATAGATTAAAAACACAATACAAGTAAGAATTATGAATGGAGAGTATACAGTGCCATCAAAATCCAAAAAGGGAGACCTAACCTAGAATGGAGGAAAAACGATACTGCCAAGTATGTGGTGGATGTCCAGACCTCTTATTTAAAACATTTTAAATGAAAATGCTGTAATTTTTCATTCAAAACCAAACTGTAATAATCTGTGGGTTATTTGTAGTTTTCTATTATTTATATCTCTGTTTCCTTCTATTAGGATGAATAGTAAACAGTTGCTTGAACTTTCCAAAGTGTCAGAAAATGAGAAAACTGGGGAAAGAATACGTCGGCAAAATCAAAAGTATACTAAAACAATCTCTAAGCCCTCCACAAGGTGAAAATCAAAAGTAAACTTTTAATCTAACCATAAGAAATGATGAAAAGAGAGAAATTCTAACAGAAGTAGAATTTCTAGTGAGCCACTCCCTAGAGAGATGGGTCCCATTTACTGTGTTTCCTTGGTTACCACTAAAAACCGGTGAAAGACATTTGGGAACAGTCAGGTTTAATGGGAAAGATGTGACAAGATTGAACTTACCTCAGATAGAGTTAGACAGATACTGTCAATTTCATGGTCCTGCCCTTCCCGATTTATACATTTCACCAATGTGCAAATGACTCAAAAGAAAGATGCATACAAATCTGGCTTCTATACTGCATTCCCCCAAATGCTAGACAAATATAAATTAATGAGATTACCACCTCATCTGGTTTTCTAATACAGCTCTCCTAAGGCATTTTGGAGGGTCAGTGATTTTTCAATTCCTTAAATCATTTCTGCCAACGCTGCTGCTTACGATAAATTGCTAGAAGCCTAAGTCTGCCATGTTCCTTTCCTTGATGAAAACGCAAATCTTTCCAAACATTGATTTTATCATTGTAAAAGCAGAGTATACTGTCTGGCATTTCGTAAGGCTCTGAGTCACACTAGATAATGGGAATTTTAAAGAGAGACGCCACCACTTTGCCCATCGTTATCATTTCTTCTGAAGAAATGAAATGGTCCTGAACAGTGCACCAGATCACACCTGGGATACACCAAAGCTACTGGTCATTCTTTTAAGAAGAATTCATGATTAAGAGCCCATGTGACAGGCAGCACTGTGACACTGTAGACAATTGAGTTGTTGAATTTGGGGGCAGAACTGAATGTTGATTAGTGTCGGTTACCACACTGGGTGAAGAAAAGTGCTGCTAAGGTGTTCCTTTTCCTGCCTTTCCCAGAAAGATGAGCAAAAAGGCAGTGTGTCATAGTTAACGACTCTCTCAGCTCCATTACTCCTGGTCTAGCATCTGAGAGAGGTAAATGATTTCACTGATTAGAAAATGAATCTTGAAAATGCAAGAGCTGCACAGAATACTGGCCCAGAATTGCATAGATATTTGAGTGAATGTGGAGAATAAATTCATTTAAAATTACTCCCCGTGAAAATGCACTATTAAAGATGTGTGTTTTTGTCCAATGACCATTACTGATAATATCATTAAGTACTCTTTCATGGCACTAAATTCAAGAATAGTTTAGATATTTAAATATGCACCTTTTTAAACATTAGAAATCTAGCTCAATTCACACCAACCCATAGGGATAGATATACCTTATTTCCACAAATGAGTCCTCTTTTTGGCTGAAGAAGTCATATCTTAATAGTACAACAAGGTTGAAGAGAAGCTGTAAGAGTGAAATGTTGATAGTGATGGTCATACTGACATTTCTATAATAGACTGAAAGTGAAAATATAGGGAATGAGTTGCTTCCTGGGCATAAGGTAGACATTTTGAGAGGTACATTAACTTGTTCAGTCTACTAGTGTACCATTTAGTAAACTGTAACTCCAGGGCATTAAATAGCATCATAATGGTCAGGAACAAAGGTAGGATTGCAAATGCATTATCTGCTGTGCAGACAGTAGTTCATTCACCCCATGAAATCTGGCCCAATGATTATTTAATCCAGTGCACTGAGGACTACTAATTTGGTACACAAAATTAGGCAGTATGTACTTTTGTCTTCGGTGCAGAGACAAA
This sequence comes from Globicephala melas, assembly GCF_963455315.2. NCBI lineage: Eukaryota > Metazoa > Chordata > Mammalia > Artiodactyla > Delphinidae > Globicephala > Globicephala melas. The sequence continues at coordinate 104,992,941 of NC_083335.1, forward strand.
TATTCCCTTTAATAGACATTTCTACATGTAATACGTAGGAAAGACATTAGACCACAAATGCTAAACAAGATATGGTTAGAACTAACGGGTTTGTTTCTAACCTATCTCTATCAATCATCCCCTTTGTCTTTTCTCCTTTGTGGAGGAAGCTACAAGAGTATTTCCTTAAGATTTTTTCCTCATTCCGTGAGGAACTAGCCCCAAAGGATGAAGCAGGTACAAACATCACGCAACAAACACGGTCACAAAGACAATTCAGTGGGATATCAGTAGCGGTTGTGCTACTTGCCTTAATTAAAGTTATTACATATCCACTGAGACAGATGCCATATGATAGCTATTTCGTGGATTACCGATGAACATCAAATAATGTAAAACAAAGATAAAATACAGCTCAGGTGAAGAAAAAAGAAGATAGAGTGGAGTGAGATTACAAATAAAAATACATTTGGGAGTAATGATTCCAAAGTTATATGGGTGGTCAAACACAGGGGTTCAGATAAGAAAACCAAGGCTAGCAATGGAGGTGTAGAGTCAGAATTCTAACACCAGACGGGGCCTCAGGGAGCCCCATCATGTATCAAACGAAGAACCTGAGGCTCAAAGGGGCAGAACAGCTTGTTCAAAGTCACATGGATTATCAGTTACAGTGATAGGACCAGAAACCCATAGTAGTTCTGTCTTTTCTTCTTTAGCATTAAACAATGGCAATGAAATGCATGAATTGAAAAGAAAGTGGTTCCTGGTCCTAGGGAAGCTGAGCTGTTCTTCTGACAGAGTTGAAAGACCTCAGACTCCTTTAAGAGCACTATTCCATACGAGGAAAAGAAAAAAAAAATGTGCATAACACACCTCTATTTATATATAATCTTTAAAACACAATTCCAATGAATTAATAAATTCCTTGAAATGAACTCAACTGCTGTGTGAGACAACGCAGCTTTATGGCTTTGTTGCTATACTGTGTATTCAGCCCTGGAAAACAAACAAAATAATACTGTTCTGTGAACAGAGCCGCCAGATTGTATTATTTAATACTCCTGATCGACGACAGTCATTTTTGCAAGTGGCATCTGGCCAAGGTTGTGGGTCTCAAAGAGTGTTTCAACTGTGCTCAGTCATTGCATCTCCTTCTATTAAAAAACCGTATTGAGATTTCTAGAACCCACAGCAATCAATCTGCTTGATTAATGAAATTTTTTCTAAAGCTTTTGTTTTCCTGGCACTGGCTCTCAAAAAATTTAGACACTCATTTCCTCCTCCATTTGTGGTTGCTAGGAAAGAGAGATTTGGTGATAAATATTTATTATGTTCCAATTCCTGTCTCCCTTATGGTGGGGTTATTGCTTTATTCAGCTCCAAAGCTAAGGAAAATGTCTGCAGTGTCATTAATAATAAACAAAGCTATAGTGTGTGTGCAATAATGAATTAAGCTCATCCCAGCCCATCTGTGCATGACCATTCACAGGCATCTTGTCAAAGGAAGGTTCTGCAGAATCCAGAGATCCTTGGTCCTCTCATTATGTAAGTAATCTGTGGGAGGAGGCGAGTTAAGTTGTAAAATATTATCATACAAAGTGAGCAACCTCTTTTCCCAAATACGTGTCTGGCAATGAAGCAAAATTCTAACTATTGTTGCCCCAGGGTTGAGGGTGAAAAAAAGGGAAAATTACCAAGGCTCATTTGACCTTGGAGAAACAACGGAGCAGCCTCCCTATGGAAATTAAACAGCTGGAGAAGGGCAAGGATCCGTCCGGAGTTTTTCACTTTTTCCATTTCTTGGCCAATTTAGAATGGTTCCCTCAGTGTGCTGGTGAGCCTTTCCCAAACTGCTTCAGAAAAACTTCACTAACATTTCTTCTGTTTCCCTTCATTAATTCTTCTCTAGTAAACGGCACTGTAAGTACTTATTGTTCTGACAGTAAACCCCTGTTCTCTTTTAGAAAAAGGCCTCCACATTTCCTTAACCTATTGTTAACATAATAGATCCTCTAAATACGTGCTTCTTGAACTTTAATGAGCACATGAGCTGCCTAGGAATCTTGTTAAAATGCAGATTCTGATTCAGCAGGTCTGAGATGGGACCCGAGATTGCAAGCCCTTGAGAGACGCCAATGCTGCTGTGTGCAGAGCTCCCTTTGAGTAGTAAGACCATAAATGATTCGTCTCTCCCCTTGGAACTTCAGAGTCAAGCAAAGACAATAAATTAAGAAGCCCACGTAAACAAAGACAACATTTTAAAATATTTTATATGTATATAATATTTCATATTTTTAAAATAGATGTATTCGATGTTTTCATGCAGAGTTGCCTCTCAACATGTTGTTTCTCTAAATTATAACACCCTGTGACTGGGTAAGTCCCTCAAGCTAAAAAAGAAAATATTGCTCTTATGAATGGTACTGCTCTAAAAGGGTTCTTCTACTGTTTGTTGTCAGTATACCTGCTCCTCATCTAGATCATAAGCTCCCTAAAGCTACAAGAGACATCTACCATTCCATCTTTTTTTTTAAAATGATCTTTTTAAAAAATTTTTATTATTTATTTATTTTTGGCTGCGTTGGGTCTCAAAAAAATTAGACACTCATTTCCTCCTCCATTTGTGGTTGCTAGGAAAGAGAGATTTGGTGATAAATATTTATTATCTTGTTGCTGCACACAGGCTTTCTCTAGTTGCGGCGAGCAGATGCTACTCTTTGTTGTGGTGCGAGGGCTTCTAATTGCGGTGGCTTCTTTTGTTGCGGAGCACGGGCTCTAGGCACACAGGCTTCAGTAGTTGTGGTGCACAGGCTCAGTAGTTGTGGTGCACGGGGTTAGGTGCTCCGCGGCACGTGGGATCTTCCCGGAGCAGGGCTGGAACCCGTGTCCCCTGCATTGGCAGGCAGATTCTTAACCACTGCGCCACCGGGGAAGCCCACGCCTATTCTATCTTAATTGCCCCTCACTTAGCATGCTGTCAAATCCAATCCAACCAACATTAATGAATACCTGCTACCTGACTGGCACCAGGCTGAGCACTGGAGATGCTGAAAGGAATAAGACAACATCAACATGATCTCAAGGAGTTTAGCAGTAAGTGTACTATTATCCCTGAATCACTTAAATATAGCATTGTTAGAAAGCAAAATAAAGTCAACACTAGGCAGGTGAGATCATCTTATGATACAAAATTAAATATATTCATTTCTAATTCTAACATTTTAAATCCACATCTTCTAATGTAAACTCCACATAACTCTTTGAATTCTTTGGAAACAGTAAATAAACTTCATGGACCAAAATTTTTTGTGAATCCAATGCTTTGTCATGTCTTTTATACACTTCTAAATGACAGCATTTCAACTGACCAGAGGTAAACAAATGATAAAAATGAAAATAACCAAAAAAATGCATTCTTAATTCCTGAGAAGATTTGACAGCTCCAATAGGGATGAATTCTATACCACTGGAGTGGAAAGCTTTCACAAACTATCAAAAGAAAGATGTTTTCTCCTACTTGTTACTTGGCAGTCCAGTCACACCAAGGTTAAAAATATAATTTCCATATTCCTTATCTAAGGGGACACAATCAAGCAAGACTCCTCAACCCTCACTGGGACAGGAAGGAACAGATGCAAAAACATCTGCCCTGCTTCAAAATGATGAAAACACCACCGTGATATCAAAGACAGCTTTGGGTCACTCCACAAAAGTCTCTAATCTCAACATGAAAGTGTTCTATCGACTGTCATTATGGTGAAAATAAAGACTGATACAGACTAACGTTTTAATTATCAACCTAAAAACCTAGCTATTGGTCTTCTCTGTCCCATCTCACAGCATTATCACTGATATCCCTAACTGACACTTCCTTATGTGCCTTTTGGGGGACTGAAAAAAATGCTTGAATATTTGACATTTTTGGTGCAGCAACAGTGACATCCAGTGGGTAGCAAGATTAACCCCGAAATTCTGTATAAACTCAATGAATGAGGGTTAGGATATGCACACACACAAAAAATGTTTTTGGTTATTCATAGCCACTTAGTATGAGAGCCATACATTTTTAACTCTCTTGAGGTAACAGTCTATTTAATTGTTATAGTAGTTAACAGACAAAGCAAAGTTGCATCCTGTCTAACTGACCAAGACATGGCTAAAATCTCTTCCCAAGTCCCTGCCACTCATTGCAACAACTATTAGTCAAAAAAGTCTTATTAAACTAGTTTTACAAATAACATTCTTTCCACATTTGCTTAGATTCTCATTAAGTTAATTTAACCTGGTTTACCTCCTGAAATGCTTCCAATTGCCAAAAACTTCCTAAAATTCAAGTGAAGGAATATGACTCTTAGGTTTTCTTTATGCATACTTTCTGTATGCATATACTTATAAATATATTTATATAATACATATTTTAAATGCGTATATATAAAATAAATCTGCACCTCCGGTGGAGTTGATGGCTAATAGAATTATACAACACAAATACAATGTTCATGGATTTCCAGACTTTATTTCAGTAATCTGTTTCTATCACTACTGCTCGCCATTGCCCTCATTTCAGTTTGAAGTCACTAAGTGTACTTCAATCTAACTTCTGGCAAATAGACACCAAAGAAGTATAACAGCTCTGGAGAAAATAATTGTTCCAGAGATATGGATCCCTCAGGCTTAGTGGAAAGAAGTTAATTACGTAGACCCTGAGAACCTATCAGAAGAGACATGGATATTGCCGAAATGCCTCTGAAAGTAGAACTAGATTTCCAAGTGGAAGAAAAGAAAGAGACCAGTAAATCTGGTTCATTAGCCCACATTGGCTCCCTTAGCAAGAAAGAAAGCAGGGGTTCTGACACGAAATAAATAGAGTACTCAGTAATTAAAGTGATCATCAAAAACAAGATCAGACTCACCATACAGAAAAATCAAAATCTATACAGTTCCAAAAGCAGCAGGAAGACCAGAATTCCTGGGCTCTGCTATTAACACAATAGGTTTCATAACACATTGAAATAAGCCCATCAAATCTTTTAGGCAAACTAAATGACGCTGTTTGATGTCCATGGGAAAAAAAAAAAAAAAGGAAGCAAAGAAACTCAGAATAATCTCAGAATAATGCATGGAAGCAAAAAATAAGAGGGTCGCTCCTAAGACATTTGGTCTGTTAAACCAACACTGACCAACAGGGCAGCCACCAGCTACCTTTGGCTTTGAACACATGACATGAGGCAAATCCAAATTGAGATGTGCCGTAAGTGTAAAATACATATTGGGCTTTGAAGATTTAGTATGAAAAAATAATTTAAAAATAATAAACTCTAATAGTTTGTATACTGACTACATGTTAAAATGATAACATATTGGATGTACTTCATTAAATAAAATACATTATCAAAATAATTTTACCTGTTCCTTTTTACTTTTTTAATCTATTAGGTTAAAATTACATATGTGGTTTGCATTATATTTCTATTAGACATTGCTTCTCTAAGCAAATATGCAAGAATGAACATGTTCACAAAAAATCTCCATCACCATTTTAAATACTAACCCATCTTAATAGATTTATCCACTCCTTGACTGTCCTGGACTTACTTTGCAAATTCACATACACAATTTAAATATGTTTTATATTAAAAATTACAGTTTCTGCTACTATCCATTGATCATATAGACACACGATAAATAGGCATAATTCAGTGATTAAACTTGCAGATTCTGAAGCCAGATTCAAATCCCAGGTCTGCCCCTTACTAGCCGTATAACTATGGGCACATTATTCAAATGTTTTTTTTTTTTTTTTTTTTTTTTTTTTTTTTTTTTTTTTTTTTTTTTTATTCAAATGTTTTTGTGTCTCAGTTTCCTCAAATGTAAAATGAGAATAACAATAGGATTATTGAGGAGATACAACAAGTTAATATATTACTTCTTTCCTGACAATGCCCAGAAATTAGAAAACATTATTATTAATGATACAGTTGATTTACTCTTTACGATCAACAGTTTAAAAGAGAACAATGAACATCTGATACCTTCAAATATTCTTAGAACTTTAAAGAAGCACTAACTATATATGCTTTTAAAATTACATCACACTCTTCAAATAATATGATTCATACAGTAATCTTTCCTGAAGAAATTAGTCACTTACAATATTGACTATTTCTTCATTTGCCCTTTTTAAGAAAATCTGTAATATATCTTCTTCAGTCACTCTAATTTTTTTTTCTAAGTCCTACTTGCCCTTTCCTTTAGCAAATCTCTTGTAACCATGTTTTCCCTCCCCATTACCCAAAATTCAAAGCTCATCTGGACTCTTCATTCTTCCATCTGGGTCTACAAAGCAGTTTCTTCCTATTCTTTCCCTTCCATTCCTAAAAATTCTTCCTTCCTAATCACATCCGCCATTTTTCAGACATGGTGCAGGTTCCATCTTTCCCACAAGGCCTTCTCCATCTGTGTTAGCCTGCATTATTCTCCTTCTCAAACTTTCACATTGTTGCCCATTCATTCATTCAACTAATGTTTATTGTCTGGCTACATCAAGAGAGTCAGGGCCCAGGGATACCAAGGAAAATGAAACACACATGTATTCCTATCCTCATGGAAATTACAGTCTGAGTGGGAAACAGACATCAAATAAGTCTTCATAAGAGAGATGAGTGTCATGAGATATAAGCCAGGGAGCTAAGAGACTGATATGAGCCAACACATGCCCATGTTTGCTTCCCTAATCAGACTGAAAACCACCATGTCTTTTATTTTCTTTATAACCCCTCCAGCATCCAGTACAGTACTAGGCACATAGTAGGAGTTTAAATATTGGTTGAACAAACAAATATAAACAATATTTTTTATTAATTAGACCCCATCTCTTTCTTTCACAATACCTACCATTTGACTCCCTAAGGTTCATCTTTTACCCTTTATTACTGCATGGTGTAGAGAACAGATCATGCCACTCAGGTGACCTAAGCTAGATCCCAGCACCCAAACCCGCCAACTGTATATTTACCTCTGTTAACCAAAGTGTTGTGCAAATATACGACACGGGCATTTTTGGTCCATTCCTGAAACATCTTCACCTCTTTAGAATTCAGCAAATTTTCCCCAAGGTCCTTTCCTTATATAACTTTTAAAAACTTAACTATAATTCAATAGCCCAAATATAATCACTGCTGACAATTTCATGTAGATCTTTCCAGTCTTTTTTCCATGCACATATATCCATATATTTTGCTTTCTAAAACTGGGCTCATATGGTACATATATATATATATATATATATATATATTTTTTTTTTTTTTTTTTTTTTTTTTTTTGCGGTACGCAGGCCTCTCACTGTTGCGGCCTCTCCTGTTGCGGAGCACAGGCTCCGGACGCGCAGGCTCAGTGGCCATGGCTCACGGGCCCAGCCGTTCCGCGGCATGTGGGATCTTCCCGGACTGGGGCACGAACCTGTGTCCCCTGCATTGGCAGGCGGACTCTCAACCACTGCGCCACCGGGGAAGCCCGGTACATATATTCTTATAATCCAATTTTCATCTAATATACAATGAATGTTCTCCAATACCACTGAAACTTCATTTACACAATGATTTTTAATGGTCACATAATATGGATAGAGACTAATTATTGAGCATTAGATTCCTTTTGCTCCACAGTTTTCTATTTTCCATTGGGCTCCCCACGAGCTGATTCTCCCCACAAGCTGATTCTCAACCTTTAGGACAAAGTGGGGAGGAACTAGCAGTAAATAGAGGTACAATTCTTCCTCCTACCCCTCAGTTTAACCCAACAGGTAAACCAGTATTTCTTCCCTAAAATTTGATTCCCCGGCTTATGGCAAACAGGCTATGCACCACTCTTCTCTAGCTATCTTCATTCATGTTCCTTCATTATCAAATGAGATGACGGCTATGGAAGCACTTTGTAAAGTACTTAATGATATACTATTACAAGCATAAATACTTGAATTTTCTAAGTTAAAAAAATAATGGCATGTTTACATAGCTAAAAATGTAAAAACTGTAACCATATGATTGTTGTATTGTTACCTTGGTTAAGTTTGGAACAACATTTCCTAGAGTCCTGTTCCTTATGTGGTTTCAGGTTACAGTAGGACAAAAAATATAAAAAATTTTTTTAAAATGGCTTGTTTAAGATGCAGTGCTAAAAATATGAACTGGTCACAAAGCCAGTGTGTATAATATAATCCTATTTGGGAGAAAATGATCTATCCTACATAGATATGTTGGCAGGCTATACCAAAAAATTTAACAATGATTATTCCTGGGGTTAGAACATGTGATAAACTTTAGTTTCTTTCTTGCCTTTTTTTTTTTGCTTTGCTTACCTGTAGTTCCTTCCATAGCTACGTATTATTTGTATAAAGAGAAAGATTATTTTGAAGTATTGTCTAAAAATGATTTTGATGCTGTTGTTTATTTTTCTAACTTTATATATTATATCACTTTTTAATTTATGTGCTTATACTATGACACCTATCAAAAAGGGTGATTATTTTTAAATTCTAATCACTAATTGAATCAGTTTCCTAGGGCTGCCTTAACAAACAACAGAAATTTATTGTCTCATAGTTCTGGAGGCTAGAAGTCCAAAATCAAGGTGTCAGCAGGACCATGATTTCTCTTTGCTTCTGGTGGCAAAAGCAATCCTTGGGGACGTCCCTGGTGGTGCAGTGGTTAAGAATCCACCTGCCAACGCAGGGGACACAGGTTCGAGCCCTGGTCCGGGAAGATGCCACATGCCGCAACTAAGCCCGTGCGCCACAACTACTGAGCCTGCGCTCTACAGCCCGTGAGCCACAACTACTGAGCCCAAGTGCCACAACTACTGAAGCCCACGTGCCTAGAGCCTGTGCTCTGCAACAAGAGAAGCCACCGCAATGAGAAGCCTGCACACCTCAACGAAGAGTAGCCCCCACTCGCCGCAACTAGAGAAAAGCCCGCGCGCAGAAACGAAGACCCAACGCAGCCAAAAATAAATAAATAAATAAAGCAATCCTTGGCATTTCTTGATTTGCAGCTGCATAACTCCAGTCTCTGCTTCCCTCGACATAGAGCATTCTTGCTCTGTGTCCTCACACTGTCTTCTTTACAGACACCTGTCACATTGGATTAAGGGCCCACCCTACTCCAGTATGATCTCATCTCAACTAATTATATCTGCAACAACCTTATTTCCAAATAAGGTCACATTTTGAGGTACTGGAGATTAGGATTTCAACATAATAATACTATTACTACTACTACTACTTCAACCCATAATACTAATCAAGGAATTTTGTTTTTAATTTTTATTTTAAAACCTAGCATTTAAATAAATTATGCCCTCAGTTTTTTATGTCTTGCTTTTCAAAAACTGATAAAGCAAATCACTTGAATAGGTCTACACTTCTCAGAACACCATTCCACGAGTGTTTCTACAACATTGTAATTCATCATCTCTACATAATACACTGGAAAATTATCATCTACACAGAATGAGTTTGAAAACTAAAAGCCCCATGTATCTGAACCATTTATCAATGCCCTGCCAGGAACAGATACAGCTTTTCTGTCACTTGGAAGACTGAACATTTCATAATACAACTCCTTGTGAATTTGAAATAGATTAACAAAACATTTTTTCTTCTTTTACCAAGACTAAAATTTGTTGTTCAAGCCCATATGAAAGTATCACAAGAAATAAAACATTTCTTCTTTTATTTTATGCTATACTCAGAAACAGCTTCTTGCAAAGAAAAAGTGGAGAACCACAACCCTTAAGTAATCAAGATGAGCTTGTGAAAAGCAAAAAGATACTGAAGTCTAAAAAGCAATGGATCTACCACACTGTGAACAACTCCTAAGTGTATTCGAGCAATCTTTTGAAAAAGTACCTTTTCATGTACAGCTGATGATGATCATACTCTGAAAAAGTGAAACCCCTTTTAAAAAGATACCATTTGAAAAAGTATTAAAAGCCAGAATAAAAACTGTCATAGTGTTGTTTCAAAAAGTAAGGTTATCCTTCCCTTTTCCGAAAATATAAAGTTTTCTCATGATGGCCTTGGTGACATGTAAGTGATAATGCCAAGTGGCTGAGAAGTTCAATCCTAGGCAGGTCCAACTGGTAAGACTTCAACTTGGATTATTTCAGTGAGAAATAAAATCACTAAGACAAATATTCTGCAATAATAACATATCAGTTAGCCACTGCCATAAGAACACTGCATAATAAAGATCTACACAAATTTCAATGACATTCAACAATAAGCATTTATTTCTTGCTCACACATCTATGGGATAGTTGGGTGTTACTGATAAAGACTGGGTTCAGTTGTGATTCGAAGGTATGAGTTAGGTCCACATCTGTTCCACATAGCCTTCCTCCTTCTTGGACAAGAAGCTATCCAAAGCATATTCTTCTCATGGTGAAAGGCAAAATTAATTACATAAGCACATTTTAAATCTCTGTTTGCATCATATCCACTAACACCCCATTCACCTACACAAGTCACATGGAGAAACCCAAAGTCAAGGGGCAGGGAAGAAGTCTCTTGTCTCCCATGAGGCCATAACAAGAAGACTGAAGGATGGAGAGTAGTGATCCAATCCACCACAAACAGCATATGAACTTTATAGTACTAAACAAGATATATTCTTTTTGAAATATACAGAGCAAATAAAGACTTATGCCTTGAAAGCACTTTGTCCACCAGGAAGCCACCAGATCAGGACAGCCTATACCATTCTTTTTTTTTTTTTTTTTTGGTACGCGGGTCTCTCACTGTTGTGGCCTCTCCCGTTGCGGAGCACAGGCTCCGGACGCGCAGGCTCAGCGGCCATGGCTCACGGGGCCAGCCGCTCCGCGGCATGTGGGATCTTCCCGGACCGGGGCACGAACCCGTGTCCCCTGCATCGGCAGGCGGACTCTCAACCACTGCGCCACCAGGGAAGCCCCTATACCATTCTTAAAGATTATTTTGTTTAGTGCTATGAGTGCTAGTACACCAAGCAGTTCAATACGAATTATCATGATGGCATAATTTAGCCTCTATTATTTTGCCCTGTACTTTTATTTACATGTTTATAAATTCTGTTGTTCCAAAATATATTTAATGATCTCTCTAAAGTTATCTGGCTGGTATACTCTTACTACTCATATTATCTATCACTATCCCTATTAACTGAAATTTCGTAAGAATTGGTCTGTACAAAAATTAATAGTTTTTACATTCATCAGTAATTATCGTAGCATCTTACTCTTACAATACCAAATACACATTTATATTTCTACTGATGATATGATTTAAATATTTCAATATATTTGCTATGGGTTGAATTGTGCCCCAAGAAAGATGTTCAAGTCCTAAATGTGACCTTGTTTAAAATAGGGTCTTTGCAGATAATCAAGTTAAGATAGGGTCATTAGGGACTTACCTGGTGGTCCAGTGGCTAAGACTCCACGCTCCCAATGCAGGGGGCCTGGGTTTGGTACCTGCTCAGGGAACTAGATCCCACATGCCACAACTAAGAGTTTGCATGCCACAACTAAAAACACATCCCACATGCCCCGCATGCCGCAACTAAGACCCGGCACAGTCAAATAAATAAATATTTTTTTAAAAAAGATAAGGTCATTAGAGTGGGTCCTAACTCAATATAACTGGTATCCTTATTAAAAGGGAAAATTTGGACACAGGGACAGGCACTTACAGAGCAAAGACAATGTGAAGACACAGGGAAAACACCATCTACAAGTCAAGAACCACCTGAGGTTAGCAGATGTTAGGGGAGAAGCAGAGAACAGAGTCTCCCTCATAGCTCTCAAAAGGAACAACCCTGCAGACACCTTGATTTCTGATTTCTGGCCTCCAGAACTGTGAAACAAGAAATTTCTGTCCTTTAAGCCACCCAGTGTGCTGCATTGTTTACAATAGCCCCAAGAAACTAATACAATCCAGTATAAGGAGAATCTATATTCTAAATTAAATAGAACACTAGAAAGCATTCCCTGGCGGTCCAGTGGTTAGGACTCTACACTTTCACTGCCAAGGGCCCAGGTTCGGGGAACTAAGATCCCACAAGCCGCGCAGCCAAAAATAAATAAATAAGAAAAACACTAGACATTAATAATAAATCCAAATGATATACCTTTTTATCTTAGTGATGTTATATTCGTCTATTTAATGGCAATCTATATGATCACATGATCAGTGATCTTGGAATGCCAGAAATGACACTGAGGTAAGCATTTAGCTATTTAGACTTCAAAAGGTCAAAAATAAAGCCATTTTGGGATAAGTACTGGAGCAGAAGATAAAAGCTAGTACATCCCTATTTATCACCATCTAATACACTATATGTTTTTACTTCTTTATTTTGTGTATGGTCTGCTTCCCTACTCCTCCTATTAATTAGAGTATAAGCACCATATGGGTAGAGATTTTTTTTCTGCTTGGCTCACCCCTGCATTCCCAGTGCTAGAACTGTGCCTGGTACATAACAGGTATTTAGTAACTATCTGTTCAAAAAATGAAATGAATCTCCAAGCAACAGTCTAATACTTAAAACTCCTCTTAATCATGCGATAGCTATTTTTTGTCATGTTTTTCACTTCTTCCCTTGGATGACCAATGATATACACAGGCTGGGCTTAATTTCTGTCCTTCTCAGAGGAAACAGGGAAACCCTAAAACAAGAACACATGCTCATTTGCCAATTCCCCAAACATAAACTGCAAAACTAGATCCACCATAAGGAAACCCCCAATAGAGTCAGTTACTTCAAAACTGTTCTTAGGCTGCAATATTCCTTGGAAAGAAATTCTTTCAGATGAACAGCAAGAACCGTAAGGTAGTTGGAAATGCACAAGCCTTGAAGTCAGACTAAACTTGGTTAGAAGCTCACTGCTACAATTTAAAAATCTCTCCGATTCCCAGGTTCCTCCTATGAAACGGAAAGAAGAGTGCTTCCTTCATAGGGTGTTGTACTGTTAAACTGGATGTACATAAAAACTCTAGCATTATGCCTGGTAAGGCGAAAGATTCAGGAACAAATATGAGGAGTGACAGTATTATAGCCAGTTGAAGAGTGCCCAGTTCTGTCAAGACAAAATATATGGCATCAATGAGTTCCTAAAAGTTTGCTGTGTAATTTATGGCTTTACTTAAAACTGCTGTAAGCAAAATCATTGTGAGAGCTATTTGCCTCAAAGGTCAAAGAGGAGTTATTGTTGTTGTTTTCTCCAGTTTCTAGAGACTATGAAGAGATTGCTCTATGTTGAATGGTGGCATTAGCTGAAGCAGAATTTAGCAGTTCAACACATGGTTGAGTAAAGCCTGTGGGAGAATTAGATGATAACATTTCAAGGGGAAATTGCCAGTGGACAAAAATAGCAAGGAGGCAGGGCAGTCTAGGGTTTAGCAGTAGAATTTTTAAAGAGGCAAAGCCACAGAGTCCTGTTCTTTTCAGCAAGTGTTCTTTCTCCTCTGAGAGCCAACTCTTTACCTCCAATCAGTGCTGTAACAGCTGAAGACTTTGGCCTTTAAAAGCTACAGCAATTGCTCAGAGACAAGCTGAACTAACTAACATTTACTTCTGCATTTGTCATTTCTTCCACTCAGACTCTAAGGTACAAACCCTGTCTGCCACCAGAACCAAGGATTACACAAAGCTACATTTGCAGATCTGGTATTTACCACCATAAGAGGTTCTAGGAAGAAAACAGTCTGTAGACTACAGCTCCCACTTTTACCACCTTAGAAATGAATGCTATAAACCAACAATAATTTGGAAGATGATTATCCAGTCTGAGGATGATCCTAGTCTTCCCACTGCTCACTTTCGACACTTTAATAATTTTGCCAAGTCTTCACAGAGGTTACGCATTGACCCAAAAACATGAAATTCAAATAATACATTCTGCTATTTACTAGCAGTTCCAGAAGTGTCTTTTTTTTTTTTTTTTCGCTGCATTGGGTCTTCGTTGCTGCACGCAGGCTTTCTCTAGCTGTGGCAAGTGGGGCTACTCTTCGTTGCGGTGTGCAGGTTTCTCATTGCAGTGGCTTCTCTTGTTGTAGAGCATGGGCTATAGCCGTGTGGGCTTCAGTAGTTGCAGCACAGGCTCAGTAGTTGCAGCGCACGGGCTCTAGGGCATGCGGGCTTCAGTAGTTGTGTCGCGCAGGCTCAGCAGTTGTGACGCATGGGCTTAGTTGCTCCGCGGCATGTGGGATCTTCCCAGACCAGGGATCGAACCCATGTTCCCTGCATTGGCAGGTGGATTCTTAACCACTGCACCAGCAGGGAAGTCCCAGAAGTGTCTTTAATAGAGGTCATTCCTTGAGTTCTTCTTCACTCCACTTATGAATAGAGACATGACTGTTCACACCAAAAGTCAAATGTGACAATTTTACATTTGACTTCCCCTAGACCTTTAGTTGTTGGAAATGGTTTAGGACCAAGAATTGAAGCAGCTGAGCTATTACCTATAAGATTCAATTATTAAGTAGTTTAAGATTGACAGCTGCAGTATGCTTGCCCTCTAGCATGTCATGAAAAGAAACAGTCTATGCAAAGTCTCTAGCACTGGCATGGCACCTAGCAGGTACTAACTGAATATTAGTTCATGTTCACCAGTAACTTGCATCCCTCTCCCTAAATCTATCATTTAATCTTGTTCTCCGCATCTACCTCTTTCAACAAATGTCCTTATTGCTGAAACAGCTAGAAGAGCCTAATGCCAGGGCCACTACGTTCTCATCTCCAATCCTTCAGAAACTCACCTGGCTTATGTACCATCTCTTGAGAGCGGGTTCTTTGCTTTCTGAAGTACCACCAAGTAATAGAATAAATTAATTTGCATTAAAATGAAAATAGTAAAATCCCAGAAGCAGGCAGAGGGTGTGTTAGTACCTCTGAACAGCGGTTAACATGCCAAGTGGGCAAGAGTTTCTTTGAACACAGGGAAAAGAGAACTGAGACAAACTTAGATTAATTATACCCACCAAGGTTTAAAGAATCGTGTACAATGATGTCTTAGAAATTAAATATATATTTCCTTAGTGAATTCACCAATACTCTGTACTCAAAGAGAATGTAAGTACCAAAGTAGAACTTCTTGTTTCCAGTAATGGTATGCAAGTTTATTCAGATAAAACTACCTTTTGAAAACAGAGGTGGAGGAAAGATGGATAAAATTGTTTTTAATCATCTTAAATCATCACCAAATTGCTTGAAGATTAAATTTTGGATGAAAGACTATCCAGAGAGATAAGAGTACTACTGGAACACCAAAGCCACTTTTGCCCAGAGGGCACTTCCCTATACAGTACTACAGAGGGGACAGAAGTCAAGGCCCAGGGGGCATCCAAGCATGGGAAATCTTACAAAAGAGGCTCCACATACTAAGCTGTGATCACGAAGAGTTACACACTCTGATCCAAAATCAACCCGTTTCCCAAGACCAGTAGATTAAAGAGAAGTCTGCCTTGGCAGAGGAAAAAATAAATAGGAAAATAATCCATGAGACATTTTGCCACAGACAGGTGCTCAAACGGATTTGCACCCGGGTGAGCCAAAGAACCTGGTCTGAGATCATCTCTGCTTGTTAGTGCCTGAGCACCTGGCATAATTCAACCCAAGGCATCCCTGGAGGAGGGAACATCCATCCTAGGCTTCAAAGAACCTCACACATAATTTTTTGAGGTCAGAAACACATAAGCAGTCAAAGATGACAAGGAACACAGGAAATAAAACAATATTAACTAAAAAAAAAGCATAAAAATAGACAGCAGAAACAGATGTGCACAGACTTCAGATACTGTAACTGCCAGAAATAGATATTAAAATAGCAATGCTTAAAGAAATGAATAACAAACTTGAAAATATCTGCAAGGAACAAGATGATAAAAAATGATAGAGTAGGTTAAAAAAGAACTTTTAGGGGCTTCCCTGGTGGCGCAGTGGTTGAGAGTCCGCCTGCCGATGCAGGGGACACGGGTTCGTGCCCCAGTCCGGGAGGATCCCACATGCCGCAGAGCGGCTGGGCCCGTGAGCCATGGTCGCTGAGCCTGCGCGTCCGGAGCCTGTGCTCCGCAACAGGAGAGGCCACAACAGTGAGAGGCCCGCGTATCGCAAAAAAAAAAAAAGAACTTTTAAAAACCAAGAAGTATGATTCTGAAATTTAAAACTCAATGGATGTATTTGGCAGCAGATTAGACAGAAGAAAAATGTGAACTGAAAGATATGTCAAAAATAATAAAAAGAATGAAGCACAAAAAGAAAAGAATGAAAACTAAAGAAAAGAGAGTAATAGGTATGGAATATACAGTGAGAAGGTCTAAAACATACTGGATCCAAGAGAGAGGAGAGAGAATAGAGAAGAGGCAATATTTGAAGAAATGTTGGCTGATAATTTTCCAAAACTGATGACAGAATCAAGTGCCCAGGAAATCTCAAATAGGATAAATAAAAAGAAGTCTATGCCTAGAACTATTACGATGAAATGGTAGAAAATCGAAGGCAAGAGAAAATATTTTAAGCAACCAGAAGAAAGGATGGCAGTATGCTTTAAAGGACAGAAGTCAGATCAAGAGTTGTCTTCAACACCTGAAGCCAGAGCACAGTGGAATGATATTTTCAAAGTGAAGAAAGAAAATAACTGCCCATCCAGGAAACGACAAGAAATATTTCAAGCAAAGATACAATGATTCTAACTGGAAGGTATATAATTAAAGAATGAAGATCAAAACTGAGTGGTAAACATGAGGACTAATATAACTGAACATTGATTACATAAAACATTACCAACAGGGGACTTCTCTGGTGGCGCAGTGGTTAAGAATCCACCTGCCAATGCAGGGGACATGGGTTCGATCCCCAGTGTGGAAAGGTCCCACATGCTGCGGAGCACCTAAGCCCGTGCACCACAACTACTGAGCCTGCGCTCTAGAGCCAGCGAGCCACAACTACTGAGCCCGCATGCCACAACTACTGAAGCCAGTGTGCCTAGAGCCCATGCCCCGCAACAAGAGAAGCCACCACAATGAGAAGCCCACTCACCACAACAAAGAGCACCCCCACTCGCTGCAACTAGAGAAAGCCCACGTGTAGCAATGAAGACCCAACACAGCCAAAAATAAATAAATAAAGAGATTTATTTAAAAAAAATACCAACAAAGTCAAATGACACTTAGGAAAAAAAAAGATTTCTAAATTTTAAACGCTTATATTAGAAAAGACGCAGGATTGAGAATGAATGAACTAAGCATCCATATCAAGAAGTTAGGGGAGGACCTTCAAGATGGTGGAGGAGTAAGACGCGGACATCACCTTCCTCCCACAAATACATCAAAAATACATATGCATGTAGAACAACTCCTACAGAACACCTACTGAACGCTGGCAGAAGACCTCAGACCTCCAAAAAGGCAAGAAACTCCCCACGTACCTGGGTAGGGCAAAAGAAAAAAAGAATAAACAGAGACAAAAGGATAGGGATGGGACCTGCACCAGTGGGAGGGAGCCGTGAAGGAGGAAAAGTTTCCACACACTAGAAGCCCCTTCGCGGGTGGAGATGGGGGTGGCGGAGGGGGAAGCTTCGGAACCGCAGGGAAGAGCGCAGCCACAGGGGTGCGGGGGGCAAAGCGGAGAGATTCCCACACAGAGGATCGGTGCTGACCAGCACTCACCAGCCCGAGAGGCTTGTCTGCTCACCCGCCGGGGTGGACGGGGGCTGGGAGCTGAGGCTCGGGTTTTGGTCGAATCCCAGGGAGAGGACTGGGGTTGGCTGTGTGAACACAGCCTGAATGGCGCTAGTGCAGCACAGCTAGCCAGGAAAAAGTCTGGACTTGCCTGAGAGGCAAGAGACCATTGTTTCAGAGTGCGCAAGGAGAGGGGATGCAGAGAACCACCTAAACGAGCTTCAGAGACAGGTGTGAGCTGCGGCTATCAGCTCGGACCCCAGAGATGGGCATGAAACACTAATGCTGCTACAGCCACCAAGAATCCTGTGTGCAAGCACAGGTCACTATCCACAACCTTCCCACTGGGAGCCTGTGCAGCCCGCCACTGACAGGGACCTGTGATCCAGGGACAACTTCCCCGAGAGAACACATGGCATGCCCCAGGCTATTGCAACGTCACGCTGGCCTCTGCCCCCGCAGGATCACCCCACATTCCGTACCCCTCCCTCCCCCCGGCCTGAGTGAGCCAGCGCCCCCGAATCAGCTGCTCCTTTAACCCCGTCCTGTCTGGGTGGGGAACAGATGCCTGAGGGCGACGTACACACAGAGGTGGGGCCAAAACCAGGAGCTGTGAGAACAAAGAAGAGAAAGGGAAATCTCTCCATGCGGCCTGAGGAGCAACAGATTATCCCCACAAGTTTTTATGCTGCATCTGTGGAATACCTGAATAGACAATGAATCATCCCAAAATTGCAGTGGTGGACTTAGGGAGCAACTGTAGACTTGGGGGTTGCTGTCTGTGACTGATTTGTTTTGGATTCTTATGTTTATCTTAGTTTAGTGTTTAGCGCTTCTTATCATTGGTGGATTTGTGTACTGGTTTGGTTGCTTTCTTCTTTTTTATTTAAATTTTTTTTCATTTATTTATTATTTTTTTCTTTCTTTTTTTTCTCTCTTTTCTTCTAAGCTGTGTGGCTGACAGAGTCTTGGTGCTCCGGCCTGATGTCAGGCCTGAGCCTCTGAGGTGGGTGAGTCCAGTTCAGGACATTGGACCACCAGAGACCTCCCGGCCCCACATAATACCAAGCAGCGAGACCTCTCCCGGAGACCTCCGTCTCAACGCAAAGACCCAGCTCCACCCAATGGACATGAAACTCCAATACTGGATGCCCCATGCCAAACAACTAGCAAAACAGGAACACAACCACACCCATTAGCAGAGAGGCTGCCTAAAATCATACTAAGTTCACAGACACCCCCAAAACACACGACCAGACATGGCCCTGCCCACCAGCAACACAAGATCCAGCTCCACCCACCAGAACACAAGCACCAGTCCCCTCCACCAGGAAGCCTAAACAACCCACTGAACCAATCTCACCCACTGGGGACAGACACCAAAAACAACGGAAACTAGAAAGCTGCAGCCTGCAAAAAGGAGACCTCAAACACACTTAAGTTAAACAAAATGAGAAGACAGAAATACATATCAGATGAAGGAGCAAGGTAAAAATCCACCAGACCTAACAAATGAAGAGGAAATAGGCAGTCTACCTGAAAAAGAATTCAGGGTAATGATAGTAAAGATGATCCAAAATCTTGGAAATAGAATCGAGAAAATACAAGAACTGTTTAACAAGGACCTAGAAGAACTAAAGAGAAAACAAACAATGATGAACAACACAATAAATGAAATTAAAAATTCTCTAGAAGGAATCAATACCAGAATAACTGAGGCAGAAGAATGGATAACTGACCTGGAAAATAAAATAGAGGAAATAACTACTGCAGAGCAGAATAAAGAAAAAAGTATAAAAAGAATTGAGGACACTCTCAGAGACCTCTGGGACAACATTAAACGCACCAACATTCGAATTATAGGGGTCCTAGAAGAAGAAGAGAAAAAGAAAGGGTCTGAGAAAATATTTGAAGAGATTATAGTTGAAAACTTCCCTAACATGGGGAAGGAAATAGTCAATCAAGTCCAGGAAGCTCAGAAAGTCCCATACAGGATAAATCCAAGGAGAAACATGCCAACACATATTAATCAAACTATCAAAAATTAAATACAAAGAAAAAATATTAAAAGCAGCAAGGGAAAAGCAACAAATAACACACAAGGGAATCTCCATAAGGTTAACAGCTGATCTTTCAGCAGAAACTCTGCAAGGCAGAGGGGAGTGGCAGGACATATTTAAAGTGATGAAAGGGAAAAAACCTAAAACCAAGATTACTCTACCCAGCAAGGATCTCATTCAGATTCAAAGGAGAAATCAAAAGCTTTACAAAGAAGCAAAAGTTAAGAGAATTCAGCACCAACAAACCAGCTTTACAGCAAATGCTAAAGGAACTTCTCTAGGCAGGAAACACAAGAGAAGGAAAAGATCTATAATAACAAACCCAAAACAATTAAGAAAATGGTAATAGGAACATACATATTGATAATTACCTTAAATGTAAATGGATTAAATACTCCAACCAAAAGACTGGCTGAATGGATACAAAAACAAGACCCATATATGTGCTGTCTACAAGAGACCCACTTCAGACCTAGGGACATACACAGACTGAAAGTGAGGGAATGGAAAAAGATATTCCATGCAAATGGAAATCAAAGGAAAGCTGGAGTAGCAATTCTCATATCAGACAATAGAGACTGTAAAATAAAGACTATTACAAGAGACAAAGAAGGACACTATATAATGATCAAGGGATCAATCCACAGAGAAGATATAACAATTGTAAATATTTATGCACCCAACATAGGAGCACCTCAGTACATAAGGCAAATGCTAACAGCCATATAAAGGGAAATCGACAGTAACACAATAATAGTAGGGGACTTTAACCCCCCACTTTCACCAATGCACAGATCATCCAAAATGAAAGCAAATAAGGAAACACAAGTCTTAAATTACACATTGAACAAGATGGACTTAACTGATATTTATAAGACATTCCATCCAAAAACAACAGAATACACTTTCTTCTCAAGTGCTCATGGAACATTCTCCAGGACAGACGGTATCTTGGGTCACAAATCAAGCCTTGGTAAATTTAAGAAAATTGAAATCATAGCAAGTATCTTTTCTGACCATGATGCTCTGAAACTAGATATCAACTGCAGGAAAAAAACTGTAAAAAATACAAACACATGGAGGCTAAACAATATGTTACTAAATAACCAAGAGAAATCTGAAAACATCAAAGAGGATATCAGAAAATACCTTGAAAAAATGACAATGAAAACACAACAACCCAAAACCTATGGGATGCAGCAAAAGCAGTTCTAAGAGGGAAGTTTATTGCAATACAATCCTACCTCAAGAAACAAGAAAAATCTCAAATACACAACCTAACCTTATACCTAAAGCAATTAGAGAAAGAAAACAAAAAAAAAACCCCAAAGTTAGCAGAAGGAATGAAATCGTAAAGCTCAGATCAGAAATATATGAAAAAGAAATGAAGGAAACAATAGCAAAGATCAATAAAACTAAAAGCTGGTTCTTTGAGAAGATAAACAAAATTGATAAACCATTAGCCAGACTCATCAAGAAAAAAAGGGAGGGGTTTCCCTCGTGGCACAGTGGTTGAGAGTCTGCCTGCCAATGCAGGGGACACAGGTTGGTGCCCCAGTCCAGGAAGATCCCATATGCTGCGGACCGGCTGGGCCCATGAGCCATGGCCGCTGAGCCTGCACGTCAGGAGCCTGTGCTCCACAACAGGAGAGGCCACAACAGTGAGAGGCCCACATACCGCAAAAAAAAAAAAAAAAAAAAAAGAAAAGAAAAAAGGGAGAAGACTCAAATCAACAGAATTAGAAATGACAAAGGACAGGTAACAACTGACACTGCAGAAATACAAAGGATCATGAGAGATTACTACAAGCAACTATATGCCAATAAAATGGACAACCTGGAAGAAATGGACAAATTCTTAGAAAAGCACAACCTTCTGAGACTGAACCAGGAAGAAATAGAAAATATAAACAGACCAATCACAAGCACTGAAATTGAAACTGTGATTAAAAATTTTCCAACAGGGCTTCCCTGGTGGCACAGTGGTTGAGAGTCCGCCTGCTGATGCAGGGGACACGGGTTCGTGCCCGGTTCCGGGAAGATCCCACATGCCACAGAGTGGCTGGGCCCGTGAGCCATGGCCGCTGAGCCTGCGCGTCCGGAGCCTGTGCTCCGCAACGGGAGAGCCCACAACAGTGGGAGGCCCGCGTACCGCAAAAAAAAAAAAAAAAAAAAAAAATTTCCAACAAACATAAGTCCAGGACCAGATGGATTCACAGGTGAATTCTATCAAACATTTAGAGAAGAGATAACACCCATCCTTCTCAAACTCTTCCAAAATATAGCACAGGGAGCAACACTCCCAAACTCATTCTACGAGGCCACCAGCACCCTGATACCAAAACCAAAGATGTCACAAAAAAAGGAAACTATAGGCCAATATCACTGATGAACACAGATGCAAAAATCCTCAACAAAACACTAACAAACAGAATCCAATAGCACATTAAAAGGATCATACACCATGATCAAGAGGGGTTTATCCCAGGAATGTAAGGATTCTTCAGTATATACAAATCAGTCAATGTGATAAACCATACTAACAAACTGAAGGATAAAAACCATATGATAATCTCAATAGATACAGGAAAGGCTTTCAACAAAATTCAACACCCATTTATGACAAAAACCCTCCAGAAAGTAGGCATAGAGGGAATCTACCTCAACATAATAAAGGCCATATATGACAAACCCACAGCCAACATCGTCCTCAACGGTGAAAAACTGAAACCATTTTCCTCTAAGATCAGGAACAAGACAAGGTTGCCCACTCTCACCGCTATTACTCAACATAGTGTTGGAAACTTTAGCCACAGCAATCAGAGAAGAAAAAGAAATAAAAGGAATCCAAATCAGAAAAGAAGAAGTAAAACTGTCACTGTCTGCAGATGACATGATACTATACATAGAGAATCCTAAAGATGCTACCAGAACACTACTATAGCTAATCAATGAATTTGGTAAAGTAGCAGGATACAAAATTAATGCACAGAAATCTTTTGCATTCCTATACACTGATGATGAAAAATCTGATAGACAAATTAAGGAAACGCTCCCATTTACCACTGCAACAAAAAGAATAAAATACCTAGGAATAAACCTACCTAAGGGGGCAAAAGATTTGTATTCAGAAAACTAGAGGACACTGAATAAAGAAATTAAAGATGATACAAACAGATGGAGAAATATACTATGCTCTTGGATTGGAAAAATCAACATTGTGAAAATAACTCTTCTATCCAAAGCAATCTACAGATTCAATGCAATCCCTATCAAACTACCAATGGCATTTTTCACAGAACTAGAACAAAAAATTTCACAATCTGTATGGAAACACAAAAGACCCCGAATAGCCAAAGCAATCTTGAGAAAGAAAAACGGAGCTAGAGGAATTAGGCTCCCTGACTTCAGACTATACTATAAAGCTACAGTAATCAAGACAGTATGGTACTGGCAAAAAAACAGAAATATAGATAAATGGAATAGGATAGAAAGCCCAGAGATAAACCCATGAGCATATTGTCTCCTTAAAACCCATGCACATATGGTCTCCTTATTTTTGATAAAGGAGGCAAGAATATACAGTAGAGAAAAGACAGCCTCTTCAATAAGTGGTGCTGGGAAAACTGGACAGCTACATGTAAAAGAATGAAATTAGAACACTCCCTAACATCATACACAAAAATAAACTCATAATGGATTAAAGACCTAAATGTAAGGCGAGGCACTATAAAACTCTTAGAGGAAAACATAGGCAGAACACTCTATGACATAAATCACAGCAAGATCCTTTTTGACCCACCTCCTAGAGAAATGGAAATAAAAAGAAGAACAAATGGGACCTAATAAAACTTAAAAGCTTTTGCACAGCAAAGGAAACCATAAACAAGACGAAAAGACAACACTCAGAATGGGAGAAAACAGTTGCAAATGAAGCCACAGACAAAGGATTAATCTCAAAAATATACAAGCAGCTCACGCAGCTCAATATCAGAAAAACAAACAACCCATTCCACAAATGGGCAGAAGACCTAAATAGACATTTCTCCAAAGAAGACACAGAGATTGCCAACAAACACATGAAACGATGCTCAACATCACTAATCATTAGAGAAATGCAAATCAAAACCACAATGAGGTATCACCTCACACCCATCATAATGGCCATCATCAAAAAGTCTACAAACAATAAATGCTGGAGACGGTGTGGAGAAAAGGGAACCCTCTTGCACTGCTGGTGGGAATGTAAATTGATAGAGCCACTATGGAGAACAGTATGGAGGTTCCTTAAAAAACTAAAAATACAACTACCATACGACCCAGTAATCCCACTACTGGGCATATACCCTGAGAAAACCATAATTCAAAAAGAGTCATGTACCACAATGTTCACTGCAGCACTATTTACAATAGCCAGGACATGGAAGCAACCTAAGTGTCCATCAGCAGTGAATGGATAAAGAAGATGTGGCACATATATACAATGGAATATTACTCAGCCATAAAAAGAAATGAAATTGAGTTATTTGCAGTGTGGTGGATGGACCTAGAGTCTGTCACACAGAGTGAAGTAAGTCAGAAAGAGAAAAACAAATACTGTATGCTAACACATATATATGGAATCTAAAAAAAAATTTTAAAAAGGAAATGGTTATGAAGAACCTATTGGCAGAACAGGAATAAAGATGCAGACGTAGAGGATGGACTTGAGGACACGGGGAGGGGGAAGGGTAAGCTGGGATGAAGTGAGAGAGTGGTATGGACATATATACACTACCAAATGTAAAATAGATACCTAGTGGGAAGCAGCTGCATAGCACAATGAGATCAGCTCGGTGCTCTGTGACCACCTACAAGGGTGGGAGGGAGGGGATATGGGGATATATGTATACATATAGCTGATTCACTTTGTTAGACAGCAGAAACTAACACATTATAAAGCAAGTATACTCCAATAAAGATGTAAAAAAAAAAATAGAAAAAAACGCAGCACAATATAACCAAAGAAAGAAGGATGAAGAAAACAATAAAGAGGTGAAATTAATGAAAGAGAAAACAAATATGTAATGGATAGGAATAATAAACCCAAAAGTTGACTTTTCAAAAGTCTAATAAAATTGATAAGCCCTAGCGAGGCTCACAAGTAAAAAGAGAGAAAACACAAATATCCAAAGTCACATATGAAAAAATGACCATGACTAGAGTTTCTGCAGACATTTTAAAAAGACAGTAAGAGGGTATTAAGAACATTTGCAATTTAAATAGGTAAATTCCTAGGAAAAAAATGTAACATCAAATTGACTTAATAAAATCTGAAAAGTCCTATAATAATTAAAGAACCTGAGTCTGTAGTCAAAAAGTTCTTACAAAGAAAACGCAAGGGCCAAATCTCCTCATTGGTGAGTTCTGTAAGATAGTCAATGAAGAAAGATTCCAATTTCACACAAATTCTTCCAGGGAAAAGGTAATAAAGGAGAACTACCCCACCTAATTTTATGTGTCTAGGATAATCCGATTAAAAAAATGAAAAAAAATTATGGACAATTTCACTCAGGAACTCATGCAAATATCCCATAGAAAACAGATCAAACCGAATCCAGCAGAATATGAAAGAAATAATACAACATGACCAATTGAGTTTATTCCTGGAATGCTGGAAAAGTTTAATATTAGAAAAGCAACTAATGTAACTTACTGTATTACCAGATTACATTTTACTGAGCACACTAGTTGGCACATTAAGGCAAGAAAAATAAATAAAAGGAATGAAGATGAGAGAGGAAAAAACTGCTATTTCTTGCAAAAGACATGATTATGTCAAAAGCAAATGCAAAATTATTCATACTATTAGGATAATAAGATAATTTAGCAAAGTTGTTATATATAAAAATTAACATGCCAAAAATACATGATATAGAAATTAAATTGGGTTTCTACATGACACAACAAGCATTTCAATCATATTTTGAAATGATACCATTTTTGACAAATCAAAAACTATCGAACACCTTAGAATAAATCTATCAAAAGATGTGTAGGATTGTTATGGGGAAAAATATAAATGTTATGGAAAGATTTTAAAGAACTTTATAAATTGAGAGATACCACGTTTATGGTTTAGAAGACTTAGTACTTTAAAATCAATTTACTTGGACTTCCCTGGTGGCACAGTGGTTAAGAATCCACCTCCCAGGCTTCCCTGGTGGCGCAGTGGTTGAGAGTCCGCCTGCCGATGCAGGGGATACGGGTTCGCAGTCCGGTCCGGGAAGATCCCACATGCCGCAGAGCGGCTGGGCCCATGAGCCACGGCCGCTGAGCCTGCGCATCCGGAGCCTGTGCTCCGCAACGGGAGAGGCCACAACAGTGAAAGGCCTGCATACAGCAAAAAAAAAAAAAAAAAAAAAAAGGATCCACCTCCCAATGCAGGGGACATGGGTTTGAGCCCTGGTCCAGGAAGATTCCACATGCTGCAGAGCAACTAAGCCCATGCACCACAACTGCTGAGCCTGCACTCTAGAGCCCGGGAGCCACAACTACTGAGCCCACGTGCCACAACTACTGAAGCCTGTGCGCCTAGAGCCCGTGCTCCACAACAAGAGAAGCCACTGCAATGAGAAGCTCGTGCACCGCAACGAAGAGTAGCCCCCACTTGCCGCAACTAGAGAAAAGCCCACACGCAGCAACGAAGACCCAATGCAGCCAAAAATAAATAAAGAAATAAATAGATTTATTTTTAAAATATCGGTTTACTTGAATTTGATCTATATATTCAATGCAATCCCAATCAAAATCCCAACAGATTTTTATTTTTTTATTATTTTTATTATATTATATTTATTATATATTATTATATTATATATTTTTTATTTTTTTTACGAGATATCAAAATATGTTATAAAGTTATTAGTAGTCAAGACAAAGAGACCAGTGCAACAGAGTGTAGAAAAATCAACCCACATATGTATGTTCACTTAATATATGAGGGGAGAGCACTGCATAGAGGTGTGGAAACAGTGCTCCACATCACTAATCATCAAAGAAATGCAAAACAAAACCTCAGTGGTACTGAGGCATGTGACTCTGTACATGGCAAAAAAATGAATTTGGACCTTGAGCTAACATATGCAAAAAAAAAAATCAATTCCAGGTGACCCAAAAACCTAAATGTAAAAGTCAAAGGTTTTTAGAAAATAATGTAGAAAAATATCCTCGTGATCTCAGTGTAGGAAAGAATTTATGATGACAAAATGTATTATCCATAATGAATTGGACTACATCAAAATTAAAAACTTTTGTGCTTGAAAGGATGGCATCAAGAAAGTGAAAAGGTAACACATAGAATGGGAGAAAATATTTGCAAAATCATATATCTAATAAGAGACTTGATCCAGTCTATAGAAAGAACGCTTACAAAACAATAACAAGACAACCCAATTTTTTAAGTGGGAGTAGATTCTGAACAGACATTTCTCCATAGAACATACATAAATGGCCAATAAGTACATGAAAAGATCCTCAAGATCATTAGTCATTAAGGAAAATCAAATCAAAATCACAATAAACTACTTCACTCCCACTAAGACGGCTATAATAAAAAAGGGGGGGAGATTAACAAATATTGGTGAGAATACAGAAAAACTGGAACCCTCATACATTGCTGATGAGAATGTAAAATGGTGCAGCCATTGTGGAAAAGTTTGGCAATTCCTCAAAAGGTTAAATACAGCATTACCATAAGACCCAGCAATTCTACTGAAAATAGAAATATATGTCCACACAAAAATGTGTATATGAATGTTCACAGCAGCAAAGTTCACAGCAGCCAAAAAGTAGAAACAATCCAACCGTGTATCAAATGACAAATGGATAAAGAAAATGGGATATACTGAAAATTATAAGGTACTGATGAAAGTAATTAAAGGAGACACAAACAAATGGAAAGACACCCTGTATTCACAGATTAGAAGAATTAATATTGTTAAAATGTCCTTACTACCCAAAGTGATGTACAGATTTAATGCAGTCCCGATCAAAATTCCAATGGTGGACTTCCCTGGTGGCACAGTGGTTAAGAATCCTCCTGCCAATGCTGGGGACATGGGTTCTATCCCTGGTCTGGGAAGATCCCATATGCCACGGAGCAACTAAGCCCGTGAGCCACAACTACTGAGCCTGTGCTCTAGCGCCCGTGAACCACAACTACTGAGCCCATGTGCCACAACTACTGAAGCCTGTGTGCCTAGAGCCCATGCTCTGCAACAAGAGAAGCCACCACAATGAGAAGCCTGTGCACCACAACAAAGAGTAGCCCCTGCTCGCCACAACTAGAGAAAGCCCACGCGCAGCAACGAAGACCCAACGCAGCCAAAAAATAAAAATAAATTAAAAAAATTTTTTAAATTCCAGTGGCATTTTTTACAGAATTAGTAAAAAACAATCCTAAAGTTCATATGAAACCACAAAAGACTGTGATTAGCCAAAGAAATTTTGAACAAGAAGAAGAAAGCTGGAGGGAGGCATTACACTTCCTGATTTCAAAATATATTGCAAAGCTATAGTAATTAAAACAGTATGGTGCTGCTATAAAAACAGACATATAGACCAATGGAACAGAAAAGAAAGCCCAGAAATAAACCCATGCATACATGGTCAACTCATCATCAACAAGGGTAACAAGAATGCACAGTGGGGAAAAGGATAATAAATGGTGCTGAGAAAATTAGATATCTACATGCAAAATAAGGAAATTGGATCCTTATCTTAAACACCATACAAAAAAAAAAACTCAAAATGTATTAAAGACTTAAACCTAAGACCTGAAAATATAAAACACTTAGAAGAAAACATAGTGAAAAAGCTTCTTGATATTGGTCCTGGTAAAGATACCTTGGATATGACCCAAAAGCACAGGCAACAAAAGTAAAAATAGGGGGCTTCCCTGGTGGCGCAGTGGTTGAGAGTCCACCTGCCAATGCAGGGGACACGGGTTCATGCCCCGGTCTGGGAAGATCCTACATGTCGCGGGGTGGCTGGGCCCATGAGCCATGACCGCTGAGCCTGCGCGTCCAGAGCCTGTGCTCCACAACGGGAGAGGCCACAACATTAAGAGGCCCACATACCGCAAAAAAAAAAAAAAAAAAGGTAAAAATAGGTAAGCAGAATCAGCATCAAACTGAAAAGCTTCTGCACAGCAAAAAAAAAATCAATAAAATGAAAAGACAACCTATGGAATGGGAGAAAATACCTACAAACCATATATCTGGTAAAAGGTTAATATCCAAAACATATCAGAAACTCTGTAATTCAATAGCAAAAAAACAAAAAACGAATAACCCAATTAAAAAATGAGCAAAGGAAGTGAATAGACATTTTTCCAAAAAAGACAAACAAATGACCAATAAGTATACGAAAAGGTGCTCAACATCACTAATCATCAAAGAAATGCAAAACAAAACCACAATGAGATATCACATCATACGTGTTAGTATGGCTATTATCAAAAAAAAAAAAAAAAGAGAGAAGAAGAAGAAGAAGAGGAGGAAGAAGAAAAAGAAAAAAAAATCTAAATGTTGATGAGGATGTGTCCCATGAGCAGCAGACCTATGAGGAGAAAAAGGGTAAGGTAGGAAATTGCTTTTTCTTTATTATAAACCTTTTAGTATTTTTTTGTTTGTTTTTTAAACTGTGTGTATGTATTACATTGATACAAACAAAAATTTAATTTAGGGACTTCCCTGGTGGTCCAGTGGTAAAGAATCCACCTTCCAATGCAGGGGACGTGAGTTCAATCACTGGTCAGGGAACTAAGATCCCACATGCCACAGGGCAACTAAACCCATGTGCCACAACTACTGAGTTCGCGCGCCTCAACTAGAGAGCCTGCATGCTGCAAACTACACAGCCCACGTGCTCTGGAGCCTGCACGCCACAACTACAGAGCCCACATGCCCTGGAGCCCATGCACCATAACTGGAGAAGAGAAAACCCACACGCCACAACTAGAGAGACACCCGCGTGCCGCAACAAAAGATCCCAGATGCTGCAACGAAGATCCCGTGTGCTGCAACTAAGATCTGACGTAGGCAGATCAAATTTTTTAAATTTAAAAATAATTATAAAGGGGGAAAAAAAACACTGTGCCCCATTTCAATTTAGTTCCTTAATCAAGAAACAACTAAAGGATATTTAATAAGTCCTAGAAGAGATTAACTTCTATGGTTTTGAGGGGGTGGCTGGGGAAGGGGGATGAGGGGGTAGGCAATAGCACCAGAGCAGCTATGACACATCAAGTATTAGACATTTTCCTAGGCGATTTGTCTAAATTATTGTATGGAATTCTCACAATAACCCTATATATAGGTAAATATTATCATTCCCTACCAACATAGGAGGAAGTTGAGACTCAGAGTGGTTAAGTGACTTGTCCACAGACACAAAGCTGGGAAGTGAAAGAGCCAAGATTCAAATTCAGATTTATCTGCCTCTAAGTCCTACTCTTAACTGCTATGCTATCCTAGTCCTCGGGGATATGACCCCACCTTACCTCCTCCACATCTTCATCTAATGGCTTATTAGGACCCACTTTTCTCACTGAGTCCTGTAACTTCTTGGTGGAAACCTAAAGTTAAACGGGAGAAGATTTTTCAGCAAAGTATTAAGGGAACAAAACAACTCATTAGCCTATAATGAAAAAGCCTGTCAAATTGGGTTTCATTTGTGCTTTCCAAAGATTTTCGTCTGCCTGGCCTGGAGGTATTGCTACAAGGCTACACTATCAACACAGAAGTGACTGGGGAAAAGCAGAAACAGCAGTTTAGGAAGAGGTCAGCATCCAACTGTCTAGATCTCAGCTTCATCTCTTTTCTCTCATCATGTCTCACCTTCCTTCCCTCTCCCCCCAACTCACATTCTAGCTACATTTAACAATTTGCAATTTTCTGACCACCACAAATTATACCATGCCTCTGTCGCCTTTTTCCCACCTGCTCAGCTAATGGCGTCTGCTTTCTCACGCCTCTTCTAGCCCACTCAGGTAAAAGCGGCCACTCTTTCCTTGGCTTCTATCATACCTTGTGCACCCTTCCAGCGTCTTATCTGTAACACTTTATGGCACATATTTATAAACGTACCTGTTTCTGACTTAATAAGCTGTAAGCTCCCTGAAAGCAGAGAATATGTGTTCATCTGTGTCACTAAATATTTGTGTAAATACGTATAACTACGATCTCTCTTTCATAAAGGAAATGTCATACTGCATATATATGCCATTAAAGATGATCAAAAGATATGCTAACCTTATTTACAATACTCAAGATATGAAAATAACCTAAGTGTCCATCAACAGATGAGTGGATAAAGAAAATGCAGTATTATATATATATATATATATATATATATATATATATATATATATATATATTCAGCCACAAAAAAGAAGGAAATCCTGCCATTTGAAACACCATGGATGAACCTGGAGGGCATTATGCTAAGTGAAATAAGCCAGACACAGAAAGATAAATACTGAATGATCTCACTCACATGTCAAATCTAAAAAGTCAAACTCATAGAAACAGAGAGTAGAATGGTAGATGCCAGGGGCTGGGGTGTGGGGGAAATGGAGTACAAACTTGCAGTTATAAGATGAATACGTTCTGGAAATCTAATGTACAGCATGGTGACTACAGTTAATAATACTGTATGCGATACTTGAAATTTGTTAAGAGAGTGGATCTTAGGCATTCTCCCCCTCCCCCCCCAAAAAAGGTAACCATGTGAGGTGACAGCAGTGTCAACTAACTTGATTGTGGTAAACATTTCACAACATATACATACATCAAATCATCACGTTGTACCCTTTAAGTATATACAACTTTATTTGTCAATTTAAACTTCAATAAAGCTGGGGAGAAAAAAAGATATGCTAACAATGGCCATCTTTGGGTGGTGGAATTATGGGCTATTTATTCTTTCTTTATTTCTAAAATTTCTGTAATTAAGAACTTCCGTTCATCAAAGATATAATTAAAACAGTAAAAAGGCAAGCCACAAAATGGGAGAAAATATTTTTGCAACACACATAAAAGGAACTCACAAATCAATGAGGAAAAGAAAAACAAACCAATAGTAAAATGGGCTTAAACTTTAAAAAAGAGGAAGTGAAATGGTCAAAGAATGTACATATATGCATATGTATGTGTATACATTTTTACATGTACACATACATACATACTTTAATATGTATACATGGGGACTTCCCTGGTGGTGCAGTGGTTAAGAATCCACCTGCCAATGCAGGGGACATGGAATCAATCCCTCCTCCAGGAAGATCCCATATGCCGCGGAGCAACTGAGCCCATACTCCACAACTACTGAGCCTGTGCTCTACAGCCCGTGAGCCACAACTACTGAGCCCATGTGCCACAACTACTGAAGCAGGCACGCCTAGAGCCCCTGCTCCAAACAAGAGAAGCCACCGCAATAAGAAGCACATGCACCGCAATGAAGACTCGATGCAGCCAAAAATAAATAAATTTATTTTTAAAAAATATGTATACATGAAAATGTGATCAAAGTCATTAGTAATTCAAGAAAATGCAAATTAAAGCCACAATAAGATATCACATCAGTTCAGCAAAAAACGTTAAGCCCTATAATACCAAGTGTTTCAAGGATGTACAGGAACAAAAACTTGCACACTGCTGGTGACAGTATAAATTGGTTCAACTGCTTTGGAAAACAGTTTGGCGTTACCTAGTAACATGGAGAAATGCATGCTTCTCTACAAAAGGATATATATACAAGAATCTACATTATTCATGATTTCCCCAAACTAGAAATAACTGTTCATCAACAGTAAAATGGATAAATTAATTGTGGTACAGTCGTACAATGGAATATTACACAGCAGTTAAAATTTACAAATCAGAGCTAAACACAAGAACATAAATGAAAGAAACACAATGTTGAGTAGTAAAAGTAAGACATAGAAAAATACATACAGTATGATTTCATCAAAATAAAGTTCAAAAACAGGCAAAACTATATTGTTTAGGAATAACGTACACAGATGATAAAACCACAAAGAAAATCAAGAAAGCCACTCCTGTAAAAAAAAAAGCAGTGTGATAGTTACATCTGATGGAGGGAGGAATGGGGTTACTAGTGGGAATGGACATCTGGGGGGTTTCTGGGTTGCTGGTAATGTTTTATTTCTCTGTGTGGGTGCTGAAAAACATGGCTCTTTGCTTTATAAAAAGTATAAATCTAAAAATATAACTAGAAAAGGACAGATTGTACATAACTTCTTTAAAATGCTTTTTAAAAGCTACAAAAGGTCCTATGTGCTGACAAAAATTAACCATTTGAAATTAGAGACTTGATGCCCCAGAGGCCCAATATTAAATATAGAAGAGTGAATCTAAACAAAATTGATGTGAACCCAGGTGGGCTGAAAACTTGGTAATCAGCACCTCTCCCCACGATGGCTCTCAATCATGACCTCCTCAAAGAAGGCTTTGACATTTTTCTTTCAACTGCTAATTTCTTGCTTTAGAATATTTCAGCTAAATTCTGTATTCATCTTTGCTGGGTACCAGTTGCCCAGATACAACAGGTAAACATAACCTGATATATAAAATTTCGAAATTTAGAATCTTTTACCTATGGCTTGGAGAGCCAGAAAAACTGGCCATAGTCTATTTGGAATATTATAGGCATGACAAAGCCTAATCCCTTTTTTATTACACAGGTAGCCCTGGTGATAACAGGAACAGATTTAGAGATTTGTTTACTTATAAATATTGTAAATTTGGGATTGTATATATATTGTAAAACTGGGGTTGATAAAAACTGTAAATATTTTCCTATCAAAGAGTCAGACTTGCTCTGGTACATTGCCTGACTCAAGTTTTGGCTATGAGATGTGGCCCATAGAACCTCCTAAAATCTTTGGGTCAAACTATCTCTGCCTCTTGGTATTATCTTTTAGCCCAAAGGAACTCATCCAATAGACTGGCCGGGTTTCATTTTCTTAAGCCTCAGTGATAAATTTCTCCAAGTCTTTTCTGCTTAGACTCAAAGATTTCAGCAATTAACCAAAACAGCCTGTGGACCCATTTAATTTAGTCAGCATAGAGTATTAAAAGAATTTGAATTTTATTGCCATTAACTTGAGCTTACCCCCTTGAGTTCACCACTTGGACTGCCCCTCCCGATAATATCAATCAACATTCAATACGTTCCTGGTCCCTTTGATATTTGAGTTTAAGAACCACTTTAGGGGCTGCTGACCCAACTCATTTTCTGCTATGAATTAAAAAGGAGGGGAGGATTTACTCATTTCCTAGGGCTGCTCTAACAAACTACCACAAACTTGGTCGCTTAAAATAACAGAAATCTGCTCACTCAGTTCTAAAGGCCAGAAGTCTGAAATTAGCATCACTATGCTAAAATCAAGGTGTCAGCAGGACCACACTCCCCCCAGGACTCTAGGAGAGAGTCAGTCCTTTGCCTCTTTCAGGTTCTGGTGGCTGCAGGCATTCCTTGGCTTGTGGTTGCATAACTCCAGTCTCTGCCTCTGTCTTCTCCTCTGTGTACGTCAAATCTCCCTCTATCTCTCTCATATAAGAACACCTGTGAAGCAAGTAGGGACCACCTAGGTAATCCAGGATTATCTCCTCATCCTAAAATGCATAACATAATCACATCTGCAAAGAACCTTTTTCCAAATAAGGTAATATTTATAGATTCCAGGGATTAGAACCTGATATCTTTGGGGCCATTCAGCCCACTACAAAGTCCAAAATGTAAAATTCCACTCCACTGAATCATCTACACTGTGCCCATAAACCATCTTTCCTGAATTCTTTTTTTTTTTAATTTATTTATTTTTGGCTGCGTTGGGTCTTTGTTGCTATGCGGGCCTTCTCTAGTTGCGTCGAGCAGGGGCTACTCTTCATTGCAGTGCGCAGGCTTCTCATTGGGCTGGCTTCTCTTGCTGCGTAGCACGGGCTCTGGCTGCGAGGGTTTCAGTAGTTGCGGCTTTGGGCTCTAGAGCGCAGGCTAGGCTCAGTAGTTGTGGTGCACGGGCTCAGCTGCTCCACAGCATGCAGGTCTTCCTGGACCAGGGCTCGAACCCATGTCCCCTGCATTGGCAGGTGAATTCTTAAGCACTGTGCCACCAGGGAAGTCCTTTCCTGAATTCTTAACAAGCAGCCTCCAAATAATCTTGGAGGTGTATCTCTATTGGAAAATAAATTAAGCATGCTCCTCCAAGCTATGATGCTTATTTATAAATTATGGGTGCCAATGTATCAGTGCATTATTATATTATCATACATATAAAAACAGAAAAGTTTTAAAGATATGGGGAAAATAAATATAGATAGAATGACTACCATTTCCTTCCAACACCCAAATGAATCTTGTCAATTCTCTGGGTTACACATCCCACTACCCAAAACACTCTTATTGTGCATCCTTGCTCCCCAAAACTCCAAGGAGGACCTTTAAGGACTGCTGCTTAAGATGGGAAAGATGACTGAGTCCTGGGCTTCCCACTCTAACTTTATCCACAGCACGTCAGCCTGGATCTCTGATACATTTGGGGGTTTTACAAATGATTTCCATACAAAAAATTATCCTCTGCAAAAAGAAAAAAAATAGCAAAAAAATAATAATAATAGGTCTGAAACCCACTTCCCTGGAGCATTCTCTTTTGGTGTGAGCCTCTGGGCAGCCTTTCACGCAGGTGGCACATGACATCACTCGGCCCCAGCTGTTCCTTATTAACTCAGCCTCTCAGCGAAAGATACAGCCTTTTTACATCTTGACTTTTTTAAGGAGACAGCCCATTTTGCAAATCAACCAAACACATTAAACACAGTTAAGACTGCCGCATTCCACAAATATAAGTTTGACAAAGAAATCCTATGTCTTCACAGCCTCCACTAAAACATGGAATGACCTGAAGTTCTGAAGGACACCAGGCTTGGTGGAAAAGCATCCCTGTTTTGTCACCCTAAAGGAAATGCCTGCCGAGCCAACTGCACCTCCAGTGGGTCAAAGCTCAAGAATCACCCAGAAACCTATAACCCTCACTGAGGCCTCGAGACCATCTCCAACATGAGCGGACTTCGTAAATGCGTTCTCTGCCTGCTCATAATGCCTAATTAGGCCCTGACCACGAGGCTAAGAGGTGGAGAAGAAAAGCCAAGACGCCTGCAGGCTGCCACTTGAGTTCACAGCAAAATGACAGGCAGTGTGCGTGATCCGAGTGGAAGAATCTGACAGTCACACTTCAGTCTTTCAGCCACATTTTTTTTTTTAACATGGGGAGGTTGTAGCATCAATAGTGTCATCCTCTAATAGAAAGGACAACTGCATATAATGCATAATTGCCAGTCTAAATGACTTGTTATTTTGACTGCCTATTTTAAAATGTCTGTAATTGCTTCCAATGAGACTTGGAATAAATAAGCCAGCATAGGCAATCACTGGTGGAGACACAGCATGGCTTTGGAAAACTTAGTACAAATTATTTTGTCATGTGTGAATTACTACCAATTCCTGATTATGATCACAAGGCGTTTGTAGTACTTTATTGGGTGTTTCTTCTAACTGTGTCCCACTTAAGCAACAGAAGGAGTATCACACACAGGTGTATAAAAGACAAGGCAGTCTATTTTCAAGGGCAATGAGCAGAAGCCGGCTGAGCCTGATAAATTAGTTTTACAGAATGTTAGCTCATGCCAAATCCTGGCCCTTTCTGCAAAACAAAAGTAAGGTAGAAGCACATCTCACTGAGAATTATTGCTATCTCTCCAAATGAACTTTTTTCCCCCTCGTATGCTTGTTTGCCAAGACTTAAAATAACAAATCACTTCTTTATAACAAAATTGTCTCCCTGGAAGAATAGTCTTCAGTGTGAGTTCTGATAGAGCAATAGCTCCTCTAAATGACAGCAAAGGCTTGCAGCAGGGATGTGAGGCACATCTATTTCAGGGCTTCCCATTAAAGAGAAAAGCAGTTTGGTAAGAAATGAAGTCATTTCCTGACTCATTGGGATGCCATGTTTAAAGCACAGTTTTTTGCCTGAGGATACAGAGGTTAGAAAAATGTGACTGAGCCTAAAAGAGATGAATCAGCCCTTAAAGATTCAGGAAAGCAACCTTTTTAAGGTCCTTCACACACTACTGGAACACGTAAGATAGGGAAAGAGGCTTAGTGAGAGCCTTCTCCCATTCTTTCCACAGTAAGAAGGTTCTCCATCCTACACAGTTGGTTAAAGTCATTTCCAGAAATAATCAGTTGAAGTATGATTACACTTTTATGTGTGGATGCAATAGAAACATCAATACTTAGGCATTAAAACCATCAGGAGATAGGGGAGAAGACGGATTCAAAGCCTGTTGATTTTGCATATTTCTAAAATAAGTGAGTCAAAGTACCAAAACAATCTATTTTTGAACTATGATACACAAAAATTAAGTAAGGATTCCAAGATTTTATTTTACTAGAAAAAATTTTAATATTCAGTCTCACTAGGAATCAAGGATAAATTCTATAATTTAAAATAACAATGAGGAGCTTCCCTGGTGGCGCAGTGGTTTAGAGTCCGCCTGCCAATGCAGGGGACACGGGTTCGTGCCCCAGTCCGGGAAGATCCCACATGCCGCGGAGCAGCTGGGCCCGTGAGCCATGGCCGCTGAGTCTGCGCGTCCAGAGCCTGTGCTCCACAAAGGGAGAGGCCACAATAGTGAGAGGCCCGCTTACCGCAAAAAATAAATAAATAAATAAAATAACAATGAGATATCATCTTCACCTATCAAATTAGCAACAGATGACAAAATAAAGGGGGGGTGGATATTACTCAGAGCAGGTGAGGAACTACAGATTGGCTCAATTTTCTGGAAGATGGTTAAAATCCTTTAAATGTTCACACTCCTTAACCCAGTAATTCTGCTTCGAGGAAGAATTTTTTTTTCTTTTTCTTTTTTAACTGAGATATAACATAGTTTAAGGTGTACAATGTGTTGATTTGAAACACTATTACAAAATGATTACCAAAATGATGGAGGTGTTAGTGTTATCTAACACCTCCAGCAGGTCACACAATTACCATTTCCTCTTTGTAGTGAGAACATTTTAAGATCTACTCCCTTAGCAACTTTCAATTATATGATACAGTATTGTTAACTATAATCACCATGTTGTACATTATATCCCTGAAACTTATTCCGCTTACAACTGCAAGTTTGTACCCGTTGACCAACATCTCTCCAACTCTCCCATCCCTCAACTCCTCATAACCAGGGTAGAATATTCTGTTTCTATCAGTTCGACTTTTTTAGACTCCACATATAAGTTATATCACAGAGTATTTGTGTTTCTCTGACCTATTTCACTTAGCATAATACTCTCAAGATCCATCCTTGCTGTTGCTAATGGCAGGATTTCCTTCTTTCTCATGGCTGAATAGTATTCCTCTGTGTGTGTGTGTGTGTGTGTGTGTGTGTATCACATCTTCTTTACCCATTCATCTAGGAGTCTATCTTAAAGCAATAAGCTGATATTTGGACAAAGATAAATTCACAAAACTGTCCTTCCAGCATTGTTTAGAGTGGAAAACACAAAAGCAACTTAAACGACCAACAAGAGGAGAATAACAATACTATTGTAGAACACTAATATGATGGAGCATTATACAACTAATATGAACTATATTTAGGGATTATTCTTTAATAATAAGGAGACGTACAAATAAAAAAAAGCAGTGTGGAAAACTATATATACAGCCAGAAAAAATATGCAAAGGATTTCCTAATTGGATATCACTCTGCAGACTGGACTAGAAAGATCTTCCACATTTTAAACATACCAGGTATTACTGATGTCATATTGGTATATTCACAAACAGTGAACCTTTGAAACCCTGGTGGTATTTCTTGATGAATCTGAGTCAATAAGTATCTTCATAAACTTCTCAAAGAACAACAGAGCTGAGCTGTCTACTGGTTGACCCTGCCTCCAGGGCCCTGGAAGACGATAGCCAATAAGAAGAGGGCAGTGTGCGAGCAGCCAGTCTGCAGACTGGCCAACAGATTATAGTACATAGAGTATACATACCCCTTCAGAAATTCTTTTACTGCACTCCAGTATTGCCATAGATGCCAAAATCCCGCTTAATGGATGTCTGTTGAGTCTTAGCTGAATTCTTACAAAATATTAAATATTGAATGGAAATGGGAGGAGGGGTATCAGAGAAAGATATGTAGAAACAGAGACCAAATCTGAGAAAGAAGCAAACTGGGTGGAAAAGGAAGATCTAAGAAATGTAGTAGAAAAGAACAGGAAAAGAAACAGAGAACAAGGAACTATGATTTCCTCAAAACTACTGGAATAGAGCAAATTATTTTACTAATTGAAAAATCGCTGCCAGCATCACCCTGATATCAAAACCAGACAAAGATGTCACAAAGAAAGAAAACTACAGGCCGGTATCACTGATGAACGTAGATGCAAAAATCCTCAACCAAATACTAGCAAACAGAATCCAACAGCACATTAAAAGGATCATACACCATGATCAAGTGGGATTTATTCCAGGAATGCAAGGATTCTTCAATATAAGTAAATCAATCAATGTAATAAACCATATTAACAAATTGAAGGACAAAAACCATATGATCATCTCAATAGATGCAGAAAAAGCTTTTGAGAAAATTCAATACCGATTTATGATTTTAAAAAAACCACCTGAAAGTAGGCATAGAGGGAACTTACCTCTACATAATAAAGGCCATATATGACAAACCCACAGCCAACATCATTCTCAATGCATTTCCTCTAAGACCAGGAACAAAACAAGGTTGTCCACTCTCACCACTCTTATTCAACATAGTTTTGGAAGTTTTAGCCACAGCAATCAGAGAAGAAAAAGATATAAAAGGGATCCAAATCAGAAAAGAAGGAGTAAAGCTATCCCAATGAATTTGGTAAAGCAGCAGGATACAAAATTGAGGCACAGAAATCTCTTGCATTCCTATACACTAATGATGAAAAATCTGAAAGACACATTAAGGAAACACTCCCATTTACCACTGCAACAAAAAGGATTAAATACCTAGGAATAAACCTACCTAAGGAGACAAAAGACCTGTATGCAAAAAACTATAAGACACTGAATAAAGAAATTAAAGATTATACAAACAGATGGAGAGATATACTATGTTCTTGGACTGGAAGAATCAACATTGTGAAAATGACTATACTAACCAAAGCAAACTACAGATTCAATGCAACGCTTATCAAACTACCAATGGCATTTCTCACAGAACTAAAACAAAAAATTTCACAATTTGTATGGAAACACAAAAGACCCCAAATAGGCAAAGCAATCTTGAGAAAGAAAAAACGGAGCTGGAGGAATCAGGCTCTCTGACTTCAGACTAATACTACAAAGCTACAGTATCAATACAGTATGGTACTGGCACAAAAACAAAGATAGATCAATGGAACAGGATAGAAAGCCCAGAGATAAACCCACGTACATATGGTCACCTTATTTTTGATAAAGGAGGCAAGAATATTCAATGGAGAAAAGACAGCCCCTTCAATAAGTGGTGCTGGGAAAACTGGACAGCTACATGTAAAAGAATGAAATTAGAACACCCCCTAACACCATACACAAAAATAAACTCAAAATGGATTAAAGACCTAAATGTAAGGCCAGACACTATAAAACTCTTAGAGGAAAACATAGGCAGAACACTCTAAGATATAAATCACAGCAAGATCCTTTTGGACCCCCCTCCTAGAGAAATGGAAATAAAAACAAGAATAAACAAATGGGACCTAGTGAACCTTAAAAGCTTTTGCACAGCAAACAAAACCATAAAAGAGATGAAAAGACAACCCTCAGAATGGGAGAAAACAGTTGCAAACGAAGCAACTGACAAAGGATTAATCTCCAAAATATACAAGCAGCTCATGCAGCTCAATATCAAAAAAAACAAACAACCCAATCCAAAAATGGGCAGAAGACCTAAATAGACATTTCTCCAAAGAAGATATACAGATTGCCAACAAACACATGAAATGATACTCAACATCACTAATCATTAGAGAAATGCAAATCAAAACTACAATGAGGTATCACCTCACACCGGTCAGAATGGCCATCATCAAAAAATCTACAAACAATAAATGCTGGAGAGGGTGTGGAGAAAAGGGAACCCTCTTGCACCATGGGTGGGAATGTAAATTGATACAGCCACTATGGAGAACAGTATGGAGGTTCCTTAAAAAACT
The DNA here is from genome assembly GCF_963455315.2 of Globicephala melas. Lineage (NCBI taxonomy): Eukaryota > Metazoa > Chordata > Mammalia > Artiodactyla > Delphinidae > Globicephala > Globicephala melas. The sequence goes on from NC_083335.1 coordinate 105,033,999, forward strand.
AAAATTAGAACGACCATATGACCCAGCAATCCCACTACTGGGCATATACCCTGAGAAAACCACAATTCAAAAAGAGTCATGCACCACAATGTTCATTGAAGCTCTATTTACAAGAGCCAGGACATGGAAGCAACCTAAGTGTCCATCGACAGATGAATGGATAAAGAAGACGCGGCACATATATACAATGGAATATTACTCAGCCATAAAAAGAAACGAAAATGAGTTTTTGTAGTGAGGTGGATGGACCTAGAGACTGTCACACAGAGTGAAGTAAGTCAGAAAGAGAAAAATAAATAACACATATATATGGAATCTAAAAAAACAAAAAAAATGTTCTGAAGAACCTATGGGCAGGACAGGAATAAAGACGCAGACGTAGAGAATGGACTTGAGGACACAGGGAGGGGGAAGGGTAAGCTGGGATGAAGTGAGAGAGTGGCATTGCCATATATACACTACCAAATGTAAAATAGATAGCTAGTGGGAAGCAGCCACATAGCACAGGTACATCACCTCGGTGCTTTGTGACCACCTAGAGGGGTGGGATAGGGAGGGTGGAAGGGAGACGCAAGAAGGAGGAGATACGGGGATATATGTATATGTACAGCTGATTCACTTTGTTATAAAGCAGAAACTAACACTCCATTGTAAAGCAGTTATACTCCAATAAAGATGTTAAAAAAAGTTTGCTTTCTGCGTTCGCGCCCACTGTGGTGCCACCAGACGCGCCCTCAACATGCAAAACGACGATTTCGTGGACCTGTACGCACCGCACAACCGCATCAGCGGCTCCAAGGACCACGCGTCCGTCCAGACGAATTTGGCCGAGCTTGACAAGGTGACAGCCAGGTTCAATGGCCAGTTTAAAACCTACTCTATCTGCAGGGCCATTCACAGGATGGGTGAGTCAGAAGACTCCATTCTCCAACTGGCCAAGGCGGACGGCATCTCTCAAAGAACTCCTGACTGGAGAGGATCATGGATGTGGAATATTTGTCATAAATAAATAGTGAACCCCCCCAAATTAAGTTAATATATCAAAACACAACTCTAGAAAGTTGTATTCCCTAACAATGACTAAAATTTATTGACTGCTTTCCATATATGTATAACTTTCCATATATCAGGCACTGGTAAATGAAACCAATACACATAGTGAGATGTTTACATTAATTCATTTAATCCATATCATTGCTTTACGGGATAGGTATTCCTGTTGTTCTCTTTTATAGGAGAAGAAAGGCGAGGCCTAGAGAGGTTAAATAAGTTAAGCAAGCACTCACAGCTCTTAGGCAGAAAGGCAGGGATTCAGCCCCAGGGCTTCTGGCTCCAGGGCTTCCTCACTACAGTACAGCCTCTGCCCACTCAAGCCACCACAAGTGCCTCCTTTTGAAGTCCTATAGTTCTTACCATCAATCATGCATATTTAATAGTGAACACTTACAGTTTTGCATGTTTGTTGCATTTTCAGCTTAGTACAACATGTCTTCCCAACTAGACTCTAAAACACTGAACGCAGGAACTGTAAATAATACTTCTCTATAATCCGCACAGCACTCAGCACGATTCTCCACTCATTAAATAAGATTTAATTGGACTTTCGGCAAAGAGATAACTTTCAAAACATCTATTCCGATAATTTTGCAATCAAATAAACTCTGCCAACATTCTTTGCTAAGAAGCAGTCATCTTTTGAGATTGCTGGAAATTTAAGTTTAGAAAAAAAGAAGTTAATGCTTTTTTATCTCATTCTATTCCCTTTGACGGATGAAACCAAAAATAATCACTTCGCATCTCCAAAGTGCTCCACCCCCATGAAAGCAGGGGGAGAGTGAGCCATCACTAGGACACAAATGTGTTCTGCTCAAGGCAATTAAATAAATCAAGCAACCCCCAAAATATAGTTAAAGCAAAGTGACTCAGACACAGTTCATGTTTTTAGTCACTCAGAATCCAAAGTTACTCTGAAATATGAATAGTTTTTAAAGCATTACTCATTTTGCTTTTGCTGATAAAACTAAAATAATCCAATACAATTATCTGCATGGTCATAATTTAAAGATTTAAAATACATGCTCAAAACCTAACATTTCAAATTAGTGCCACTCTTTAGGACAAACTCTAACTAATAATAATGATCTGGTATAAAAGTATCCTGGAGAAACTAATTCCCTACCATTTTCTTTTTATTAAGCTAATCTGAAAAAAAAAAAAAGAGCATTCTTCCATGGGGCTGTCCTTGAGAAAGCACAGCACTGTATAAGCCACATACCTAAAAGGTCATTACTCAGAGTTGAAAGCTGTTTTCCCATCTCATCTAAGCATTTCTTCTCACACTGGAAAATTAAATATAGTTCAAGACCTTCATTTAGAAATAATTGACTTTCACCAAATCCATAAACTAGAACAATTTTTAAGTGACCTTATCAGTAGCTCTAATAGGTTTAATCGTATATGCCAACTTCTACTGGTTGGTAGTAGAGACCTGGATACTGTGTTGAGAAGGATTCTGAAGTCATATCCAAGAAAAAACATGTTTGGATCAATTAGCAATCAACAATGCATGTGTACCAGTACCAAAAATTTGGGCTAACTGCTATAATTTATGAAATGTAAAATACAAACCGTCAGTCTGAAATGAGAGATGTGGGCCAGGGATTTCAAAGATGCTACTGGATTATTTGGTTCATTTTAAGAGAGAAAATTCATTGCTTAGTGCCCCAGATTTATGGCGCTCTAATCAAATAAGCAGTAGAGGAACAGGAGAGGGACTAAACATTTAGTGACAGTCTACTGCATGTCACGCACTGAGCCTTACCTCAACCACCTACTTCCATGGCCATATCCAAGATTTTTGTCATTACCAATAACAACACCTCTCCATTATCTTAATTTCAATCATTCTATTCCTCAAACACCATTTCCTATCTTTCTGGCTTACTCCCTCCAGTATCTAGTCTCCCAATAATCCTTCTGCCCCACTGATATATCCAATTCTTTGGTCCTGCCACCCTTTCACTGTCCCTCACCTCCGCACAGGGTCCTCAACTTTCCTACTTACCCATCATATACTCCACGGTCAATTTTCACTCCCTTGCATTCACTGTCAACTCCATTGCTCTTTTGTCTCTTCATCGTAATTGCCTAGCAAAACCCTACGCTTTGTTAAATCCAGTTCTCTCCGGACTCCAGACCTGTATCCATGTAACCTAAATGTTGCCAGAGAAATAAACTGTAGTGACTGGTCTCATTCTAAATTCATGATTACTTCAAGAGCGTCCTTGGTAAGACTGCCCATCCCACTCTATTTCCTTCATCCATTCATCCTCCACTAGACATTAATTTCACACCTTCTCCCTTCTCTTCAAATCTCAATGTCTCTTCCTCCTTACTTACTCTCCACTAACGGCCCTGTTTCCAGCTTCATGGTAAACACAGAAACAAAAGAGAATTCCCACAGCGTGTCACCACACCTTCTCCCGCACCTACCTACATCTGTTTGCATATGCTCTACCCTCTCTTCTGATACAATGGATGAGCTGTCCTTGCTTTGATCAAAAGCCAAGCCCTCCACGTGCATACTAGATCCCATCCCTCTTCCTTAATCCGGAACACCTCTCCAGCAATTCTCCCCTCTCTCAGCATCATCATTTTTTCCCTTTCTACTGAATCATTCCCACCAGTATTCAAATATTCTATAAATATACCCATCTTTAAAATAAAAAACTGTTCAAACTTTTCTTGACCCCCACATACCCCTCCAGGTATTGCCTCATTTTTCTGCTCCATTGTTTTATGGAGACAGGAATACCTAATCAGAAGGATTAGAAATGATGTGTATGCCACCCTAGGACAGTGTCTAGCAGAGAATGGAAACTCAAGAAACAAGTCATTGTTTACTTATAGTAATGTTAAGATCCTGCAGTAGGTGCTAAGAGATACACAGAATTAAGAAATATACTCCTGACATTTTTTATTACCTTTCATTTTGATAGAATTTCAAACTTATTGGAAAGTTGCAAGAATAGAACAAGGAACTCCCACATACCCTTCACCCAGATTCATTCATTCTACATTTTGTCTATCACCACCACCTTCACCATCTCTCTCTCTCTCTCACGCTCTCTTTCTCTGTGTGCTTTCCCAAGAACAACGGCATTCCTCTTACATAACCACTGTTCATATCAAAATTAGGAAATTTAACAAATACCCGAAGTAGTTTTCAAATTCAAATTCCAGAAGTATTTTTTATTCAGTTTATTTAAACTACAAACAAAAGTCAAACAAACAAAACAGTTTACCTATTTCTGCTCCATTTTATAGCCAAAATCTTTACGAAAACTCTTCCTGTTTCCATTTCTCTTCTTGAATCTACTCCAAACAGGCTTTGCTCCCAACCCCAACCCTGTCCCACATACACCACTGCAAGAATTCTTGCCAAGATCACAAATGGCCCTTTTATTGCTAAATTCAATGATGCATTCTCAGAACTCATCTCTCTTGACCTACCACTCGCATTTGACATAGATGATTACTCCCTCCTAAAAAAACAATCTTCACTGGCTCCCAGAACACCAAAGACTCCTGGTTTTCTTCTTATCCCACGAATGACAATTTCTCAATATCTTTTGCTGGTTCCTTCTCATCTCCCCAACCTCTAAATATTGGAATGTTCCAGGACCTCGTCTCTTCTCTATCTAAACCCAATCCTTTGATAATCTTATTTTGATATCTTTATGTTAATAACTTTCACATATGATCTCCATCCCAGACTTCTCTCCTGAACTTCACACTAGCATGTTCAACTGCCAATTCAGTAACTCCCCTGAAATATCTAATATGCATCTCAAACTTTCCACGTCCAAAATTAAACTCCCCACCAAAACCCACTCATCCCACAATCTTCCCCATCTTAGTAAGTAACAGCTCCATCAATCCAATTGCTCATACCAAAACACTTGGAGGCATTCTTGCATCCTCTCCTCTCTAGTCTCTCATACCCAATCCATCAACAAATTCTCTTGGCTCTACCTCTAAATCTGACCACTATGCATCTGACCACTTTCCACTACTTCATAATACAAGCCACCATTATCTCTTGCCTAGTTTCCTTAATACTGCCCTTGCCCCACTGTGGTCTATTCTCAACACAGCAGCTACAATGACCCTTTTTAAGGAGTAAGTCAAGTTATGTCATTCTTCTGCTTAGGACCCTTCAATGACTTCCTACCTCACTCAGAGTAAAAGCCAAAGTCCTCTCAGAAGCCAAGACCCTACAACAACCTCCCTATGGATATGTCTCTGACTTCAGCTCCCACTATTTTCCCCCACTCACTCCACTTGAATCACATTAGCCTCCTTATTGTTCTTTGAACACAGTATTCATCCTCCCACCTCAGGGCCTTTGCACTTGCTATTCCTTCTTCCTGCAATGCTCTTTATCTAGATGTCCACTGTTTGCTTCTTCACCCTCTTAAGGTCTTTACTCAAATGTCATCTTCTCAATGAAATCTTCCCTGACCACCCTATCTAAGAAAATTCTGGCATGCCCTTTCACCCTGCACTGTTTTGTTTTTCTCCATAACACTTCTCACTGCTAGATGCACTATTTTATACATGCATTTGTTTGTCTGTCTACCCCTACCAGAATGAAAACTTTGTGAAAACAGGGTACTTTGTCTAGTCACTGATATTTACCCAGGATCCAGAACAGTACCTAGTACAGAAAAACCAGTAAATATTTGTTGAATTAATGAAGGAATGAATGTTATCTCATTTTATCTTCACCTAAACCCTATAAGGCAGGTCTTATTACCCCAATTTTATGATGCAGAAAGTGAGGCCCAAAGGATTAAATAATTTACCCAATAGCATACAACTAGTGAATACAGGAGTCAAGATTTGACCCCCAAGTCTACTTCCAAAGCTTGTCGCTTTTCTCATGACACTGAATTGATTCCTTCAGAAGTAAATACTTGTCTATGTGACAAAGACTTAAAATAAAATAAAATAATGTTGCACACATGAAACTTATATAACGTTATAAATCAATGCTACCTCAATAAAAAATAAATTAAAAAAAAAGAGGTTTCAGGAAAAAAAGGAAAAATTAAAAAAATTAAAAGTCCCTAAATCCCAATCATGTGGTTTGGAATAAACGTAGGTGTTCTGGGAAGACAGTGATGGTGATGGTATATTTTTTGACTCTGGTCAAATCTCCCCCATAAAATCAGACAAACTCAGCAAAACCCCAAGCCCATGGATAACAGCTATAACAAACTAGGTGGCAAAATGTTCCCAAGAAATAATATAAGGTGAGTATAATGCATTGACATAACAGGACCTACACAGTATCAGCATCTTCACAGGATGCAACATAATATATTAATAACCATACTATTAATAATAATTATTAATTAATTGTGTTGCCTTTGGAGGATGATAGGAAACCAATTCATTATCTTGAAAACTATTAAATGAAAGGAAAGAATCAAGTATTTATCCTGCCTTTCGTATATGAATTGTACCAGTGGTTAACCAATGAGATGAAGTGAAGGGTCTTACATTGAAATATTCCAACTAATAAATGAAGGAGAAATTACAGACATGTAACATCAGCATTTTGCAACCACTAATCTAGGCACTGAGCATCAAAAGTTGCTAATATCATAAAGATAGAGATATCCAGATGTTATGTGTCTGCTGATGAAAGATCATACCACCTATAGTCTTGCCACACACAAAAAACTGAACCTGAATCTGAACAAACCTCTAGATTGGGATTTCTCAACCTCAGCACCGATGGTCTTTGGAGCCGGATAACTTCTTGCTGTGGGGATCTGTCCTGTGCATTGAGGGATATGGCAGTAGCACCACCCACCCTGTTGTAAAAATTTTCTTTAATTAAAAAATTAAAATGTCTCTAAACACTGCCAAAAGTCCCCAGGCAGTGGGAGCAAAAGCACTCCCCACTGAAAACCACTGCTCTAGATGCAGCTACCATTCCACAGGTTAAAACAAGAGGACAGAGGAACATGTCAAATTAAACCATATGGATGCAACCAGCAAATTACAGACTGTGGGAAACTTCAGAGATCAAATGACCCAGATTCTTCAATGAATACATTTCCAGGGGAAAAGGCAGCAGTGGAGGGGGAAACCTTTCTATCAAAATAGACTTAAAAAACTTATTTTTTAAAAACAAGCAAAACTAAACTATAGGGTTTAAGGATGCACCTTTGGGTGATAAAACTATAAAGAAATGGAAGAAAGTAATTACCATACAAGTCCAATAGGGAGAAAGGTAGGCGGTTGAGGTTCGGATGGGACATTTGGTCGACCTTGGGGCTTCCTAGGAAACTGGCAATATTCTATTTCTTGACTTTGGTGTTATTTAAAAAGGTGTGGACCTTATAATAATTCACAGAGTTTTATATTTGTTTTATCCAGTTTTCTGTGTATTTTTCCAGTGAAATGCATAAAGAAATGAGTAAAAGCATAACCAATAAAGAGAAGAATCTGCCTTCCTTTCTACTGCACTTGAGCTGAAGTTCTGTGGGAGCTGTCCTTGAGCAGAGGACTTTGAATTTATTAAGTTCGGGTCCATGTTTATGTTCCCTTAGCCCAGAGGTGTAAATCCTGATCATTGCTTCAAAAACAACTTGGAAAATCATAGCAGGACTTAACACAACCCTACACAAACCGTATGTGTGATGTCCATACCTTGGCCTACTGTTGAAGGAATGTCTTGCATCAAATCAGCAAATACCTACAAGGGAGCCTGTTGTGATCCAGGCAATCTGCCAGGCACTGTGAGGAAAGCAAAACAGAAAGATGTGAAGTACTGGCAAATGCAAACAAGGCTCATGAGAACTGCATGGGCTGAGTTGAGATTTGCGGGACAATGACTTTTAGAAGGATTTGCAGACCCGCTAGACAGAGACACTCCACAGGTGTATATCCTTTCTTGCAAAAGATATGCTCCTGAAGAGTTCTGTGGTGATTAAATTTTTATAAATTTAATTATATGTTCTCATTGACTTACATTATAATCAGAGAGTGGCTTTATCTACATTTTGGATTAATCTTCAACTGGCAGTGGCTCCCAACAGTTTAAGTTTCCCTGCTTCTCTGTCAAGTAGTTGACAGTTTATAAACAAACATTTAAAGGCACTATTTAAAGGAACCCTTGAGTGAATCCTTTTGAACAAAGGATTCTTTCATAACATTAATAAATAATCATTAGATTGAAGGTTCGTCAAGTTTTCTTAGAGTAAAGCATACCTATTCCCAAGACTCGGACGTCCTTTGATGGGGTTTCATTGAAATTATATCTCTTACCAAGGATCAGAATCTATTTTATGTGTTTTACGACAACATCTTGTATTACTGATGTTCTTACTTTTTCCAATAGCATTTGAAAGAGCATTTTGTCCAGACACTCATGGGCAACATTACTAACTGTAGCCTGTGTTACAGAGTTACGTGATGCAACAGTACTTTGGCTGACATGACTCAGTTTAAATTACAGAATAAACGCAAAAGACTACTAAATCCAGGAGAGAGGTAATTTGAAATGACTGGTCTGCTGGTTGGATTCTTTGGAACAGAAGATGACTAAGCTGCTCACTTTAGAACTGTCTCTTGAAGACTGGGCTGCCTGGAAATCTCAAGTAGGTCACTGAACAGCTTGAATTGAGGATGGAGCTCATTGGCCCCACCATTCCCAACCGTGTCACCACAGTGCTCCCCCGCTGCCTGCCCACAACTCCTTCTACCACTCTGTTATCCCTGTCAACACTTGATTCTCACTCAGCTCTCCCGATAACTTCTCCTGGACAAGTCAAAGAAAGACGTTGTCCTCAGTGCCAAGAGTATGAAAGCCCATCATACTTCACAGTGGTCAGATTACACTTGGGTCTAGAACATGGTGAGAGACTCCCAGGCTGCTAGAGAATGGCAAGACTCTAGGGTACTAATGCTTCTCCAGTTGGCTTAGGTAAAGATGCTCTTGCATGTCATCTTGACTGGGATTTGTGGACCGATTTTTAATATAATAGCTCACCCTGTTGGTGTCATATACCCAACGGATGTGATTTATGATGAGTTTCAGCCTGACAAACTTTGTTATTTCTTATCGAAGACCCCATTTATTTTGGAGTAAATGGGTTGGCTTACTTTTTTTGTCTTTGGTGACAAGACTATAACTTATAATTGGTTTATTTAGAAAATGTACTAGAAATAAAAAATGGAATGCAGCACAGAAGAATACAATTACTTTCTTTGGCTTATAGAACTGCTTCCCAAGGACCAGATACTGCCTTCCATACTGTGCTCAAGAAGCTTTATCCATAAGGCACTTATCTGAATGCTGCGATACAGCCTCATAGTTACAGTTCCGGAGTACCTACGGAATTCTGCAGCTTTTAACATGCATTTTGCTATAGTCATTGTGGTAGGTAAAATTCTAAGATGCACCCCAATGATACACACCCTCTTAAAGATCCCCTCTGCTTAAATGTAAGCAGGACCTATGACTTGCATCTACCCAACAGAATATGGCAAGGTGGAGGATTTTACGTAAGTAAACAAAGTCCCTAATCAGTTAACTTTACATTAATTAAAAGGGAGATTATCCTGGGTGGGCTGGACCTAAACAGGTGAGCTGTTTAAAAGAGGGTCTAGAGGTCAGAGACTTGAAGCAGCAATCTCTCTCTGTCTGTCTCTCTCTGTCTCTCTGTCTGTCTCTCTCTCTCTCTCTCTCTCTCTCTCTCTCCCCGTTGCTGATTTTGAAGAAGCAAACTTCCATGAATTCTACAGTCTCGAGGAAATGGATTTTGCCAACAACCACGCTTAGAAGTGGATCCTTCCCTAGTAGAGGCTCCAGATGAGAACTCACCGTGGCTCACATTTGATTCCAGGCTTATGAGACCCAGAGCAAAAAACTCTGCCAATCTGTGCCCAGACTTCTGATCTACAGAAACTTTAATAAATGACATTTGTTTTAAGCCTCTAAGTGTGTGATAACTTGTTATGCAGAACAGAAAACGAATACAGTCATGAAAAATCAACAGTGGAATAGAAGTCTTCCACTAAGTGGATCCCTAACCCACAAGAGTCAGTGAACACAGAAATCAGAGGATCACAGATTAGAACAAGTGCTTCCACTCTCATCCAACCTCATCTGTCTTTCCATGTCTAAGAGCAAAGGATCTATGAAGGAGACCTAATGTATGTTTCAGAAAGGTTTTCCCTGCCCCAGCATTGTTGGTTGACTACAGACCATCATTCTGGGTCTACCTTTTCCCACATGTACAGCCCCTAAGTGCCAAGATCTGTATAAACCAAATGTGCCTCAGAAGAGATAAGAAAATACTAAACTCAGTAGGTAACAATGAGTGCCAAATTGAAATGCATGCCAATGTCAAAATCAAACTCCAAGGGCAAAGACTAAACCAGGAATAGTAACAGAGGCAGCAAAGCAGCTATTGTCAATGGTGTTCGGATTGAAAAGAGGCTTAATGGAAGAAAGACACAGGAAGACTGCCCCCAGCATGTATCAGGTGCCTGGGAATTGTCTATGGATAGATGGATAGATGGATAGATGGATGGATGGGTGGATGATGGATGAATTAGAATCAAAAGGAAATGGTTTATCATTACAAAAGAGCAAGAAATGAGAGGAAAATGCAGTAGCAATGAAACACAAGGACAGGGACGGTGTCAGAGAAATTCTCAATGCATCAAGCCTTCAGAGTTCACGCAGCCATAGAGCAGTGGTTCTCAAAGTGTGGTCCCATCACCAGCATCACCGGCATCACCTGGGAGCTTGTTAGATATGCAAATTCTCTGGACTCACGCCAGTCCTACTGAATTAGAAACTCTGGGGATGGTGCCCAGCAACCTGTCTTAAGAAGCCCTCTAGGGGATTCTGATGCACACTCAAGAACCACTGACCTAGAGAAATGAAGGAATCTTGTGGGGATGGCTTTAAAGAAAGAAAAAAAAAAAAGCCTAATGGTCTTAACCCTGGCTGCACACTAAAATCAGCTGAGGAACTTTGAAACTACTAATGTCCAAGCTGGCCTATCATCAGAGATTGATTTAATTTAGTGTGAGATGGAGACCAGGCATCCAAATTATTTACCAGCTCTCCAGGAGATTCAAATGTGCGCTCAGGGCTGGGAAGCTCTGATGTAAGAGGAGAAGCAGTGTGGGAGGACATGATTCAAGAATGCTACATAAATGACCTCGAAAAGAAGGCTGGTCTCTTTCTGACATGGCGTTCTGCTGCCTTCAAAGGATTCACACATATATTCTCAGCTGTCAACACTGCTATGCTTTTGCACAGGGCAGGGAAATTGCTTTTATTTCAGCAGCAAAGAAAATGTAATCAGCAGCCAGCCCTTTTTGCCCGTCCCTTGCTCACCCTCTGAGATGGCTTTGTACAAGCAATGCTCCCCTTCCCTGCCCTCAGTATACGGAGTGCCCCTGGGAGCCAGTGAGGAGGAGAGGCTGCACTTTCTTCTACTGAAGTGGCAGCAGCCACCACAGGGCCATTGGCACATTTGTCCCCCAGGCCTCACTCAGGCCCCAGCATACACAGGCAGATGCCTCAAGAGGTCTAGATATCGCATCACCAACTTTAAGCCACACAGCCCCTCAGCTACTCTCCAGAGACCAGCTTCACCTGAACCTGGCAGGTGAATGAGGGTCTCCAGTGGGAAAAGAAAGGAAGCACTGAGTCAACTCCAGCTGCCAGGGACAACAAAAAAGGCTTTCAACTGCATGGGAGCACACGACCCTCTCCGCCTCAAGGCTTGGCCTCAGGAGCAACTGTCTACATAACCTAAGTCCACTTGGGTCAGTGGGTGAGAGGGAACACTCAGGAAAGGACAAGCCTCCAGACAGAAACCATACAGGTTTAAATTGTCCAAGAGCACCACAGAACCTGCGTACCTTTATGCAACGTATAGCCACATTCTCCCCCAGTTCTATGCATGTGCACGGGACCTTTGGGGGTACACCTAGTGGAGACGGCTTCACCGCTAAATGGCACAGTGGTAACCTGACTGGGCAGGTTCACATTACACAGATGAACAGTAGGAACAAGCAATAATGCCTTGTCACAGAGCTTCAGAATGTAATATATAATAGATGACAATGACAATGATGATGGTAACCAGATCCTCCACTGGAAATTTAAGTTTTCCACAAAGCTCAAACAAGCATTCCTTAAAAAGGCTAGAAGAACCTCTAAGCATTTCAGAATCTGTAAGCATGTCGCCTCAATGAAACCGCCCAAGAGCACCCAAGGGTGGATGTCAGGCCAGGAAAAGGAGATACAGCAGGTGGAGAGTCAGGCCTTACATTGGTCAGGATCTGAGTAGACAAGTTTTCCAGTTGGGGACTGCTATCTAAGAGTAGTGGCTCTCAACTAGGGGTGATTTTGCCCCCGAGAGGACATTCAGCAATGTTTGAAGACATCTCTGGTTTTCACAGTGGAGTAGGGTGTGCTACTATCTAGTCCGTGGGTCAAGGCCACGGACACCGCTAAACATCATACAATGCACAGGACAGCCCCCCACAGCAAAGAAGTACCTCGCCCCAAATGTCATTAGTGCCAAGTTGGAGAAACCCTGGTCTACAGAAATGTCCCCACAACAAACGATGGAGGAAGAAAATATTGATGGATTTTTCTTTCCATAAAGGCTCAGATTCTACCCAGTTTCTATTAGCATCCCAGAAGAACAGAGTTGTTCTCCTCAAGGAGACAGATAAATTAATCTTGACAGATTATCTTGTCCACCCCCTGCTTTCAGGGAACTCAAGGTCTAAATCACCCAGGACCAATAACTGCCTAGTCTCTTATCAATCAAATATTTTCAGGAGTAAAAACCCCACAGCCTCCCTGTAGCAACTCATTCCAATATTTATCTTCCTAATGAACAACATGCTAAGTTGAATCATTTAGAATTGCCAATAGTTGAGCGAGTCTGGCCTTCGAAGACGGCAGTTTCATTGGCTCAGCCTAACCTTACTCCCTTCAACAAAAACGTGTCCTGCTTTTCGAGGCCGTCTTCTTGTGCTGACTCTTCTTCAGTCAGCACCACACAGTTTTTGGTGACAGTGATAACCAGCCACCGGCTGTCTGGGATACCTCCCCTCCCCTCCCCCACTCCTCCCCCACAATCCTCACCACCCCGATCTTCATTGGCTCTTTCTCCAGCAAAATTATTAGGATTTTGTCCAGGTCAATTGTTATGTCTTTTTTAACTTTTTTTTTTTCATTTTCAGCTCTAATTCACTTTATCCTATGGGAAGGAGCCAAAATAAAGTTGCCACACACAGGGTCTTAATACTTGAGCAGATATGAAGGAAAAGCCCAGATCTAGGTCTCTTGGGTCTTATTTTCATGTACAGTGTAGCTTGTTTAATATAGGCCTTATATACCATATATTCATTTAAGTAACCTGACCTCAACTTACTGCTATGTAAGCAATTTGAAGGGGGGACTCACAGTTATTAAATGGCTACCATGTGCCAAGCAATGTGCTACAAACTTTCACATATATTATCAATTTAATCTCTAGAACAAGGTTGTGAGGAAGGTATTCCTATTCCATTTCACAGATGATAAAACTGAGGCAGCTCGACAAGGTTAAATAACCTTCGGTGCCAGCATATGAGCCAGGATTTGCATCCATATCTGTTAGACACCAGTGCCCACACTGTCACCATTATCCTAAACAGACTGAGTAAAGCTCTGCAGAGATTTAGAATTTCAAAGTGACCACTTGAAGAGCACATTATTACAGGCGAATTGACCTGACCTATTATCTTTACCCTGTATCCTAGCAGAGTGCCCACTTCCCCAAAAAACACAAAATTACTTCATGGTAGCTATGATCTCTTTTAATATATCAGCAACATCTCCTTTCCTCATTTCAGTATAAAAAACAAAACAGCCAATAAAACCGCCTGTGAGCTTTCTTTTTTTTTTTTTTACAAGAGTCTTGCTGCATCCGTTTTCAGCTGAAAAACATTACCCGTTGCTTTTCATTCAGCTCTTTCATAAAAAATCATAATTTCACTGATTAAAGATGAAATCATGTTTATTCTTATCTTCCAAAAACACTGCTTAACGTACTTAAAATCCCCTTCACGGCAGCCATGGGCCAAGGGGGTGGGGCGCGGGGTGGGGGCAGGCAGCAGCGGGAGCGGTTCTGAGCAGGTGATGGGGTGAGCTGTGGCCACCTTGTGGCTAATTGCTGAGGGGAGCACTGGCCCTCCACCAGCAACTCAAGCATTTCTGTGACTACAAAAGGGACAAAGACAGCAAGCCCCACCCTTCAGTCCCTGGCATCTGCAAACTCGCTTCTTATTCTTCATTTACTTCTGAGGGCAGTAAGTGGGCGTTCACTGACCAGAGCCACGCTCTCCATGATGGGAGAGAGAGAGACGCAGCACAGCTTCATAAAGTTCTGCTACAGTCGTTACCTTCTTAAAGTTTCCTAATTTAGTGGTAGATGCAGTCTCTAAGGGGCATTTAGAGGGGCATTTCAAAGCGAATTAAAATTTCTGCTCATGGCTGCTAAGGACTCAAATTCCGCTCATCACTGAGGACAACTTTTCTCTAGAACTAGCTGTGTGTTATTTGCCTGTGATCTGAAATAAGAATACGCTGTGCACAAATGTGTTATACAGTCATCCTAAAATAAATTAATTTGCTTCTAAATGTCAGCTAGAGACAGAGAATCACTGCGCCTGTGTGGAAAGTCACCGGCTGGGGGAGCAGAGAATCTGGCTTCCACCACACCCTCCACCACTAACTAGCAATGTGATTTTAACCTTTCATCCTCATTTTCCTAATCTGTAAAACAAGAGATTACAAGATCAGTAGGTTTTCAAATATTTTTAGCAGTGAAACCTTTTTTTCTCAGAGTTTCCAGAATCCTAATATGCCAGTGATCAAAAGGCAGCTGCTCTGACTATGTCTGGACAGGCAGGCCAGACGCACCCACCACCACCATCCCCTCCTTCTGTCCCCAACCCAAGCCCCTTAACTCACCTCTGCAGAACCCTGGACGTCAGGACTTGAAGATCATTGGACCAAGTGATTTCTAAAGTCCCTTTGTGCCCCAAGTGTCTATCAGGCTAAGTGGCCAAAGTTTTTAAAAGCAAACATTTTATGAAGACACTTGATAGAAATACATCAAACCTATCAGCCTGGTAGGGAAAAGATTATACGCAATGAGCAATCAGAGAACAATTTAATTCTCTATGTTAAGGTCTGTGGCCCTGGCTTAGGATACAAGACAAGGTCCTTTGAAGAGCACTGGATGAATCACTCTTACAAAGTACCCTGAGTACTTGTGGGCCAGGCAGAATCACTGAGTGTTCCCTCCAGTAGCCACTTTCATTGGCCTTGTGGTGGCCCCTGCAGGACACGTGAACTGGGCACAGATAAGGCCCGATCCATCAGTGTTGCTCTTCACTCAGAACCATGCCTGTGCTGACGCCTCTTTTAAATCCAGTGCTTTCCCTACCCAACTGGCAACTGCTGCCTTTATTAATGGCTGTTTTCCTGTCTGAATGATAAAATGTGTTTTCATTTGCCCTTTAGCCCCCAAACCTAATTATCGACTCACCTAGGGTGGGGAGAACTATATACTCTTTTGATGGGCTCTGAGGCCCCGAGAGAGAGTGATATGAAAACAAAATCAACAGAGACTTGATGGAAATTAGCAAAATTTCTCCATTTGAAAATATATCTACCATTGAAGTAAATTTAAAATATTTTTCAAAAAATTACAATGAATTAGGGAAATGCAAATCAAAACTACAATGAGATATCACCTCACACTGGTCAGAATGGCCATCGTCAAAAATCTACAAACAATAAATGCTGGAGAGGGTGTGGAGAAAAGGGAAGCTTCTTACACTGTTGGTGGGAAATGTACTCAATAAATTGGTACAACCATTATGGAAAACAGCACGGAGGTTCCTTAAAAAACTAAACATAGAACTACCATATGATCCAGCAATCCCACTCCTGGGCATATATCCAGAGAAAACCATAATTTGAAAAGATACATGCACCCCAGTGTTCACTGCAGCGCTATTTACAATAGCCAAGACATGGAAGCAACCTAAATGTCCAGTGACAGAGGAGTGGATAAAGAAGATGTGGTACATATATACAATGGAATATTACTCAGCCATAAAGAAGAATGAAATAATGCCATTTGCAGCAACATGGATGGACCCAGAGACGGTCATACTGAGTGTAGTAAGTCACACAAAGACAAATACCATATGATATCGCTTATATGTGGACTCTTAAAAAAATGGTACAAATGAACTTATTTACAAAACAGAAATACAGTCACAGATGTAGAAAACAAACTTATGGTTATGGAGGGGATGGGGATGTGGGCGGGAAGGTGGGGAGAGAAAAACTGGGAGATTGGGATTGACCTATACACACTACTATATATAAAACAGATAACTAATAAGTACCTACTGTGTAGCACAGGGAACTCTACTCAATACTCTGTAATGACCTATATGGGAAAAGACTCCAAAAAAGAGTGGTTATATGTATAACTGACTCACTTTGCTGTATACCTGAAACTAACACAACATTGTAAATCAACTATACTCCAATAAAACAATTTCTTAATTACAATGAATTCATTCAATAATTAACTCAAGAAATTTTTACTGTGCATTGACTCTGGTCCAGGCACTGAGTTAGGTGCCAAGGATACCATGAAGAGTTCTAAGACACTGTCCCTCTCCTCAGGTCACTGAGTCTCCCACTACCATTCACGTCAAGAACTAAGTGAAACACAGAATGATGTGTGCGGGGCTTCCCTAGTGGTGCAGTGGTTAAGAATCCACCTGCCAGTGCAGGGGACACGGGTTCGGCGAGCCCTGGTCCAGGAAGATCCCACATGCCGCAGAGCAACTAAGCCCGTGCGCCACAACTACTGAGCCCACGTGCCATGACTACTGAAGCCCGCACGCCTAGAGCCCACGCTCCACAACAAGAGAAGCCACCACAATGAGAGGCCCACGCACCGCAATGAAGAGTACCCCCCGCTCGTTTCAACTAGAGAGAGCGCGCGTGCAGCAACAAAGACCCAACACAGCCAAAAATAAATAAAAATAAATTAATTTTAAAAAAAAGAATGATGTGTGCCACAATTGAGGTGAGTAGGGTACAGTGGGGTGACAAAGGACAGAGTGCCTGGCTTGGGCTGGAAAGGTTGGGAGGAGTGACTCCTGAACTAGTTCTTAAAGGGTGAGGTGGCAAAGATTTTTTCTCTTCTGCTCACGGTGGCGGAAACCGCTAGTGTTCCCTCCTCTTCGGGTGAACATGGCCAGGTTACATTTTGAAGCCTCCCTTGCAGTCTGCGGTTACATGTTGCCATGTGACTGAGTTCTGAACGTAAGCAGAAGTGATGTGCACCACTTCCAAACCTGGTCCATAAAAACCCTCTCACACTCACCCTTCATGCTCTTTCCCCATCTGCCATCTGGCTGAATGGAGAGGACTCCAAGGACCTAGAGGAGGGTGATCTTCTCAAGACGGGAGAAGCCAAGATCCCTGAATGCATGGAATAGAGCCCCCTCCAGGCTCAAAGTGTTAAAGAAGGTGGTGGGGAAATATTTATAATTCCAGTAACCAAAAAATACTGGCAGTGGAGCGGGGTGGCTGGGCCCGTGCACCACAACTACTGAGCCTGAGTGCTGTAACTACTGAAGTCCACATGCCTGGAGCCCATGCTCCGCAGCAAGAGAAGCCACCACAGTAAGAGGCCCACGCACCCCAGTGAAGAGTAGCCCCTGCTCACCGCAACTAGAGAAATCTCACGCACAGCAACGAGGACCCGAAGCAGCAAAAATTAATTAATTAATTAATTAAAATATATAAATAAACTCTTAAAAAAAATACTGGCAGTGGAAAACTTTGTTTGCCATTCCTGACTATTCATGAGGCAGCGGGAAGCCTTTAAATAGTCTTACACAAACAAATAACATGATCAGATTTGTTTTTAAGAATGGTCACTCTGGTGGCAAAATGGAACATGGATGGAGAAGCTGAGCAGGACAGAAAGCAGAGAGAACAAATCAGAGAATAGTTTCATAGTAAAGGCAAGAAAAAATGTGTACTTGAACTAAATCATTTGCAGTGGAGATGTAAAACAGGGGAAAGACTTGAGTGAAGCCATTAGAAGTAAAGAGCCATTAGAACATGATTGGGTTGGGGCAGGAGAGTCAGGAGCCATATACAACTTTTGAACTCCTGGCTTTTGTCGGGTTTAAATCCCAGGAAATAAAACACAGAGGCTGAAGGTTTGGGGGACAGGTCAGTGAGCATTTTGGATACACTGAATCTGATATCCAGGTAGAGATATCTAGGAGACAGTGGATATATAGGTCTAGAACTCAGGAGAAAGATCAGAACTGAAGCTTGGACTTGAGAATCACTTGATTAACACCTGATGAGGTGGCCCAAGGAGAATATGTAAAGGAAGAAGGTTAAAACCCAGAGAACAATAAAGAGAGGATGAAGGAGGGGAAGCCAGAGGGAAACTGAGAAGGGACATTTTGGGGGTAGGGGAGGAATCAAGAGAATGACAAACAACACAAAGACCAAAGAAACAAGGTTAAAAATAGTGTTCAACAAGGTTAAATGCCATAAAATAAAGTAAGTAAGAATTGAAAGTTAATGATGACTGTATCAGGCAGGGTCTAATCAGGAAAAGAGAGGCCACTCAAGGCATACTTGTCAGCTTGGGCTGCCATAACAAAACACCAACAGAAATATATTTTCTCATAGTTCTGGAGGCTAGAAGTCCAAAATCAGGGTGCCTGCATAGCCAGGTTCTGCCTTGCAGATGGTCACCTTCTCACCGTGTCCTCACATGGCAGAGAAGGAGAGATCAAGCTCTCTGGTGCCTCTTCTTATAAGGGCACTAATCCCATCATGAGGACCCCACCCTCATGACCTCATCCAAACCAATTACCTCCCACAGGCCCCAACACCAAATACCATCACAGTAGGGTTAGGACTTCAACAAATGAATGTGGTGGTGGGGGGAACACAGTTCAGTCCATAGCACCAGGTATTTCCAACAGGCGATATAATACAGTCAAGTGGTGATGGAAAAGCTGAGAAGCCAAATAGGGAATGATGAGCCATTCCAGAGATTATCAACAGCAAGAAGCCACAGTCATCCCTAGGACTGCACGACAATGAGAAGAGTGGTGTTACCTTAGCCCAAACCTGGGGTCACCCTAGCTGAAATCGAAGCACTGCGGGGTTGCCCTGTAGTAACTGATACTCCAGAGGGAGGGGCTCTGTGAGGGGCCTGGAGCCAAAAAGAAGACAGTCACCACCTGAGATAACACATGAAAGAGAGGGCAAGAAAGGGAGAAATACCCTGGCTTCCCTCCTCCTTCCACCTTCTGCTAGTGGACTCCATAGGCTGAGCCCACCTGGCAGCCAGAGGGCAATGGTGGTTGTTTCCTATGAAATAGATCTGAGAGTGAAAAAGGATTGGAATAACTAAGAGAAGAGTAAACCAGTAAGTCAAAGGATTGACAAGAGGCATTAAGGCATCAACCAAAACTAGAAGTCCTAAATTTCTGTTAGTAACAGTCAAATGTGTGATGCCCTTGAGTCTCTAAATCTGTACCTAGCACAAAGCCTGACACACACATGTCCAAACATTAGGTGTCCAATGTTTCATGAATGAATGGATGGAGAGATGAAGAGATGCGCAAATGCAGAAAACCTTAACCAGAGAGCCCCTGAGGCTGACATTAAGTCCACAGGATTCTCATCAGTCCCTAAGAGAATCTGCGTTTTGGGGTCTCTAAGAATATGAAAAAACAGGTGGTAGCATCCTGACCCTCTGAGGTCCTTCCTGTTCCTGATGCCTTGACTTCAAGGTCCTCCTGATGGCAAGACTTCTGCTAACTTACTGAGTCTGGAAATGGTTGCTTTTCAAAATCTCCCCGAGGATGCCCATTCTAGACTGAGGCATGCCTTGCCTTCTCAGCTCCTGTCAGACAGTCTCTAAATCCACTGAATTCTGAGGCCCCTCCTGCCTTAGTTTACCCACCTCTCTTGCTTCCCTGGGTTTTCCAAGTGAATCCTCCAAGAAAAGCATTCTTGGAGACTTCAAATCAGGACTTCTTCAGAAGCACATAATAACAACTCAATACAGTTACACTAGCAGCCAACACTCTGCCTGGAGTGTGGGGATGTCCGTTTAACACTGTAAAGAGAGACCCCCAAAACACAACATAACCCCACCTTGTATGTGGATCACACAAAACAAACAAAGTAGAGACATGAGGATTGAAGGAAAGAACACTATAGGAGGAAAAGCATTTAAAACGGTGTTGCTATAATTTTTTGACAACATAATGCAGAGGCTCTTTCAGTCAAGTACATCGACACCTCAGTCCCTCTCCACCTCCTTTCCCCCATGGTGTTGTCTTGGCTGTCAATTACTGGGAGAGAAGGCTGTTCTTTAAAAGGCTTTTAAATGGTATTAGAAATGATTGGAAGCTCACCTAAAAGCTCTTGAAAAAAAAGAAAAAAAGAAGTCTTCACCGTCTGCTTGTGTTGCATAAAATGCAAGGTCCTGTTCTGCTTGTTTGTTTGTTTGTTTGTTTGCGTGAAAGCTGGAAGCAAAGATTGAGTACAGTTCAGCAGGTTAAGTGAGAAACTTATCGCCAGCAGTGTTTCTGTCCTAAGAATTCAGGGCCCTCTCTGACCTTCTGTGAGACAAAAATTCAGAGAATGATGTGAGTACACCTCTCTTTAGAGTATCAGTGTGTCACTGAAATGTCTCATGCAACCCTGTTCCCATTCAATGCATAAGAAGCATCTTGCAATTTAAAACAGTTGGTCTGTAAAAGAAAAAATTCATTCACTCATAAAATTATCCAAGTAATCACCCCCCCCCAACTTGTGTGTTATTCCAAATGGCCATCCATCACGGGGAATGGTGGTATTTACAATTGTTAATGTACCACCATTCTTGTTAACAGTGTTTGATGTTAACTTTGCACCATCACCGTAAGTGTGTTACCTGCAGTTACTGATGCTCACACTATTACATTTTTCTTGTGATCAACATCTTTGAGAGGGCTGGCAGGGTTTTAAATGATGCAGATTCTCTCAAGGGTACTCGCTGGACTAGAGCTTCCCTCTTAACCACCCATCAAGCTTTTCATCTTATGAGACATCAAAGATTGCCTTCAGGCCTCCTGATAGATCATCTCAGGAAGTGCTGGGCAGATCCTCTTCTGTACTCGAACACAGATCTCATGAGCATTTACTGCATGGCTGCAATCACTCACTTGGTCGTTTGGCTTGCCCACTGGACTCCTTGGGGAGTGATTTTTTCTTATTCTCCTTTGAATCCTCACAGCTAGCCCTTTAATGAAGGCAGAGAAAGCCCTTTCACCAACTAAAAAAGGCTCATCTGACCTTCCCTCTGCGATGAGTGGGTCCCCATCTCTGGCCTGGTCCCAGAGTCAGTCATGCTGGCTGGCAGCTGCAGACTAGAGCAGACTAAAGCAGAGTGTGAAATAAACTGCATACCTGTGATGACAGGAGGGAGACGAGGTGCATTTCATTGTCACCTTGAACATTATGTTGATAAGAGCTGGGCAGTGTAAACTATACAGGTCCATCACAGCTGCTAACATGTGCAAAAGATGCCCACAGAGATAATGTCTTATTTTCCTAGGAACAGAATGGGCTCCCCAAAGTGACCTTCAAAGCCATGGAGAACACAAAGAATATGATGCATTTATTATACAAACATCTAGACAGATATTCATCCATTAATTCCTTTATTCATTCAACAAATATTTATGAACAAACTGTACTAGAGTCATGATAAGTACTGAGGATATAAGAGTAAGCAAAAGGAACCAAATCTCTACCATCATGATGTTCAAATTCACACAGTGGCACCTATGCCGAAATTTATACCTGTCTTATACAACCAGGACGCTTTAGGACTTTAGGACTGGGGATACCAGCCTTTAGCTGTCGAAGCATACTCGTTACGAGAATCCTCTCTTTGTCACACTACTAATCATTCTAATAACTTCTATTTCAATTTTGATTTCTTATTAATAATTAAACAATATGTCAAGATGATGAAACCCAAATCATAGAGTGTAACATAGGAGATTTAAAAGCTACTTCTTCAGTTCCAGACACTTTGTAAACATTATTTAACTCACTCCTCACAACAATACCAGAAGTTGATATTGAATATGATATCTGCATTGTACAGAATAGGAAAATGAGCCTCAAAGGGGTGAGGCTGCTCTCCCCAAGTCATAAGAAGCTAAGATTCAAACTCAAGTCCATCTGGTGCCAATGTCTTTGCTTTTTCCACTACACCTTTTTAAAAATGACTTTCAAACAATCCATATTAATGTTCCTTTTTATCAAAGAAACACCACTAAGTGCTTCTAATGTATACCTAATTTGCTTCAATTTCCTATTTAGTTATACCAGTTTTATGAACTACACCTTATAATCTCCTTCTAGTTCTACAATCAATGAGAGTATTAAATGGATTGAGCATCTGCCCTCAGCATTATTATTCTAGATAGGAAAATGATTACCAAATTCGTGCCTATGAGTTCACCTTTCAACATTCATTTAATCAAGATGAGTAATTACCCTAGCGGGTAATAATTAGGTAATTAGTAAAACTAGTTAATACAAATAGCATATTAATATAACCAAATAAATGCTAGTATAATTTTTATAATTATTATGGCATATAGGTCTACCTGATTTTTTTTAGTAAAAGACACATAATTTCTGGGCTATGTATTGCACAATTTCAACTTGCATGTGGGAATGCCTTTTGACATCTGTGACCCTGCAGAGTAAAAAGGAGACTGAGACAATTATCTCGGGTACTGAAGCAAAAGCCTGCTTGCACTAAAATTATCTGCCTAGTCTCTTCCCGATTTTTCTCTAAATGGTTACTCCATTTTTTTAAAAAAAGAGCCACCTTATAGCATTGTACCTAAATATCCTTCTCTGCTTAGAAAATGAAAACATTCTAAGAATAATTTAATCAGGATAGACAAACAGTTCTGCACATATGCAGATTATTCTATGATTCTATAGTATAATCCTTGGTTTGACATTTATATTCCCCAAAAGAAAAGATTTTATCTTTATCAACACCACCCTGTAGGTTTCCTAACTCTCCCCCACACACACACATAGAAAAACCTAAAGCAACTGTAATGAATAAGCACGTTCGTGAGAAAAAGTAAATATCTCTTGATACTGTGGTACACACACGTGCACACAACAGCAATCTATGTTTGTATTTTCGGTGGTAGACATTATTAAGCATTATTAAGATACCATTAACCATATCCTATGATGATTTCACTCAAAATGGTTATCAGTCGTAGGATAGTCTCGTGATAGATATTGATCCATACCCAGGATATGTAACAATTTATAAACTCTATGTAGGAAAAATTTTCATCTCCCCTAAGCATGAACTTCCAACTGGTTTATATACCTTTATAAAGCCTCTAATGCCCAAAATCTTAGAATACCAGCAGCATGAAATAATTTGCAAACTCTCTAACTGGGGTAGAGTTTACAGTTCTCTTATTTGAGCTAACCTCTTATGACTGAATTACGTTTCATTACTGTTTATGAATATAAAATAACAGGCTGATGTCCAGGCCTTCCTTTCATGGCAGAAACCCAGGCTCAGTCAATATTTTTACATGCTAACATACATAATAAAGGCATACACATGAAAACTGATTCATTAACTTCCTTGATAGGTGTTATTCCTTCCTATTATCCAAGGTTTCATCTTTAGCCACAATTGTATATATGACAATACACCACAACTGAATTAAAAACTCTTCTTTCTTACAAACCCCAATACAATTGTGTCTGATGGTTCAGTTGTGATTTTTCTAAAAGCAACTGATGCCTTCTATGCAATCCAGTCTCATCAGTAACTTTCCCCCAGATCTTATTAATGCATAAAGGAACCCAGAATTTTACCTGGCTTCCCAAGCCCATGCAGTTCCATTTTTACATGGTCTTTCTGTTTCCAGGAAGAGTGATCATTCCTGGAACTATAAGCTATTCGTTTGAATTTCCAGTCTGTAAATTGTGAAGAAGGCTCGTGGGTGTGAAACAAGAGAAGATAAACTACAAATTGGAGCTAAAGAGAAAATAAATACAAGATTTTAGAGGAATCTAATTGTTTTCCACATATCATAGTAAGAGCTATTATCCTTCCTTCTAAATTTATGTCATCTGCGCATTTATCTATATTCCTATTTGTCTGTCATCTATCTGTCTTCCACCTGCCTGTTAGTGTCTATTTATTTGGCATGGCAAGTTGTGCTGTCTTTGTCTGCAGAGAAGAAAAGAAGGGGGAAAACGATGAAAAATCTTGGTGTAGCGTGAATAGCAATGAGGTGAGGCTGATGCCTGATGTGCGGATGAATCCTGTAAATGAAGTGGCCCTTGAATTAAATTAATTTAAAATCTGGCAAATATTACCCGGCATGTTTGTCAATGTGCTGTATAATTATTAATTTGTTCATTGAAGCAACTGTATAAATAAATAGAAAGCAGAATGCCATGATTAAGCAAGCATTGAAAATCCAGGGTCAAGGAGCCCCGCAATATGGGGATCTCAATAGCTTTCCTGGGTCCTACTTTTACATCTCCTTGTAAACCCGTATGTCGATAACAGCAAATTAATTGGCCCACATTTAGATGCCAACAAGGCTTTTGTATTCTCAGTGCACATTTTTGTCTTCTCGGAGTGAGATGCTAGTGATGGGGGCTTTAATATTACCCCTAGGGGAGCACCAGAAAATCTTAACAATTTCCTTCACTAGAGTATTTTCATTAGCGCTAAATGCCGTGCAATTTACATTTGAAATCAGGTGTAGGGGTGAGCAGAACGTGACAAGACATGTTGCAGTGGTTCTTGCTTTTTTTTTGTTGTTGTTCCAATGTTCTTTATTTACTGCCATGGAGTCTCAGAAGGAAAGCATGCAAGTCAAAAAGGGAGTATTTCTTGATTTCTCTTTGCCCTTACTTTTAGGAGATGAAAACTCTATCTTATTCACACATTTGAAACAGCCCTCTTTCACAGAGGAAAAAAAGTACACTTTAAAAAAATAACAATAATGCACCTAAAGTAGAACTAAACTAAATATCACCTGACAGCTGTGAGCAGATATTCCAGTAGGGGCAAGAATCCTGTAAGGGAAAGGATTAGAACTTAACACAAAGACTAGGCTGCTAAATTTACGTCTGTGTAGCTCAACTGCCTGATTAACTCAAGCCAATTCTGAAAAATTTACCTACTATTATTTTTATTGTAAATCTAGACTACAAGTAGATTTCATATTGAGGATGTGAGGGTAAGCTAAACTCTGGCTAATGTCATTTCAATTTAACAAATATTCGAAGACCTCTCCTGGAAAGAATGGCAATTAGCATGTTAAGTCCGAGCTCTGTTTATACCATTAGTTTGCACACTAACCACCTGTTAGAGTTAGATCTTCTGCTTTAATTGGATGTTTCAGTTATTGAACGCCTTAGTAGAGCCTAAATTCTAAGGAGGAAAACAAAGCCAGATGAACAGCTGGAATACGAAGCACTTAGGAAGGAGCTGCTTAGTGCCAGGGAGGGTTCCAGGTGCTCTACACAAATATACCCCATCTAACTTTCCCACTAGTTCTAAGAGGTTGGTGTGGTTCTTCCCATTTTACAGGAGTTGAAACTGAAGCACAAACATATTTGTAAACATTCAAGAACTACTTCTTGCATTCACTAATAGCTCTCGTCAAGACAAGATCTCAACCGCCATGGCAAAAGCCTCATTGACGATGGTAGAAGTTACCCAGCCTATGAACTTTAGTTATGACAGCCTCATGGTCTCTAGACGAATGAAAGATGTGGCTAGTCTCCAAATCTGACTGAGTGTCAAATTTATGTTTCCCAGTTTTAAGGGTGACTTAACCAGGCTGCTTTCTGGCCTGCTATTATGCTAACAGACTAATGAGGGTACACTGTTTATAGCCTCGTGTTCCCAAAAATGTCCCCTAAAGAAGGCAAAGACAGAGGAGTTGAGGAAGATGGCGGAAGAGTAAGACGTGGAGATCACCTTCCTCCCCATATATACATCAGAAATACATCTACACGTCGAAATGCTCCTATACAACACCCACTGAACGCTGGCAGAAGACCTCAGACCTCCCAAAAGGCAAGAAACTCCCCACGTACCTGGGTAGGGCAAAAGAAGAAAGAAAAAACAGAGACCAAAGAATAGGGACGGGACCTGCACCAGTGGGAGGGAGCTGTGAAGGAGGAAAGCTTTCAACAAACTAGGAGCCCCTTCGCAGGCAGAGACTGCGGGTGGCGGAGGGGGCAAGCTTCGGAGCCACGGAGGAGAGCACAGCAACAGGGCTGCGGAGGGCAAAGCGGAGAGATTCCCGCACAGAGGATCAGTGCCGACCGGCACTCACCAGCGCGAGAGACCTGTCTGCTCACCCGCTGGGGCGGGCGGGGCTGGGAGCTGAGGCTCGGGCTTCGGTCGGAGCGCAGGGAGAGGACTGGGGCTGGCGGCGTGAACACAGCCTGAAGGGGCTAATGCTCCACAGCTAGCCGGGACGGAGTCCGGGAAAAAGTCTGGAGCTGCCAAAGACACAAGAGACTTTTTCTTCCCTCTTTGTTTCCTGGTGCGCGAGGAGAGGGGATTAAGAGCACTGCTTAAAGGAGCTCCAGAGACGGGCGCGAGCCGCGGCTATCAGCGCGGACCCCAGAGACGGGCATGAGACGCTAAGGATGCTGCTGCCGCCACCAAGAAGCCTGTGTGCGAGCACAGGTCACTCTCCACACCTCTCCTCCCGGGAGCCTGTGCAGCCCGCCACGGCTAGGATCCTGTAATCCAGGGACAACTTACCCGGGAGAATGCACGGCGCGCCTCAGGCTGGTGCAACGTCACGCCGGCCTCTACCGCCACAGGCTCGCCCCTCAATCCGCACCCCTCCCTCCCCCCGGCCTGAGTGAGCCAGAGCCCCCAAAGCAGCCGCTCCTTTAACCCCGTCCTGTCTGAGTGAAGGACAGACTCCCTCAGGCGTCCTACACAGAGGCGGCGCCAGATCCAAAGCTGAACCCCGGGAGCTGTGCAAACAAAAAAGAAAAAGGGAAATCTCTCCCAGCAGCCTCAGGAGCAGCGGATTAAACCTCCACAATCAACTTGATGTACCCTGCATCGGTGGAATACCTGAATAGACAACGAATCATCCCAAATGGAGAAGGTGGATTTTGAGAGCAAGATATATTATTTTTTCCCCTTTTCCTCTTTCTGTGAGTATGTATGTGTATGCTTCTGTATGAGATTTTGTCTGTAGAGCTTTGCTTTCACAATTTGTCCAAGGGTTCTGCCCGTCCATTTGTTTTTAATTTTTTTCTTAATAATTACTTTTTATTCTTTATTTTAATAACTATTTTATTTTATCTTACTTTATTTTATTTTATCATCTTTCTTTCTTTCCTTCTACTTTTTCTCCCTTTTATTCTGAGCCGTGTGGATGAAAGGCTTTTGATGCTCCAGCCAAGAGTCAGTGCTGTGCCTCTGAGGTGGGAGAGCCAACTTCAGGACTCTGATCCACAAGAGACCTCCCAGCTCCACGTAATATCAAACGGAGAAAATCTCCCAGAGACCTCCATCTCAACACCAACACCCAGCTTCACTCAACGACCAGCAAGCTATAGTGCCGGACACCCTATGCCAAACAACTAGTAAGACAGGAACACAACCCCACCCATTAGCAGAGAGGCTGCCTAAAATCATAACAAGGCCACAGACACCCCAAAACACACCACCACATGTGGACCTGCCCACCAGAAAGACAAGATCCAGCCTCATCCACCAGAACACAGGCACTAGTCCCCTCCACCAGGAAGCCGACACAACCCACTAAACCAACTTTAGCCACTGGGGACAGACACCAAAAACAACGGGAACTACGAACCTGCAGCTTGCAAAAAGGAGACCCCAAACACAGTAAGATAAGCAAAATGAGAAGACAGAAAAACACACAGCAGATGAAGGAGCAAGATAAAAACCCACCAGACCTAATAAATGAAGAGGAAATAGGCAGTCTACCTGAAAAAGAATTCAGAAAAATGAGAGTAAAGATGATCCAAAATCCTGGAAATAGAATAGAGACAATGCAAGAAACATTTAACAAGGACCTAGAAGAAATAAAGATGAAACAAGCAATGATAAACAACACAATAAATGAAATTAAAAATACTCTAGAAGGGATCAATAGCAGAATAACTGAGGCAGAAGAACGGATAAGTGACCTGGAAGATAAAATAGTGGAAATAACTACTGCAGAGTCGAATGAAGAAAAAAGAATGAAAAGAATTGAGGACAGTCTCAGAGACCTCTGGGACAACATTAAACACACCAACATTTGAATTATAGGGGTCCCAGAAGAAGAAGAGAAAAAGAAAGGGACTGAGAAAATATTTGAAGAGATTATAGTTGAAAACTTCCCTAATATGGGAAAGGAAATAGTTAATCAAGTCCAGGAAGCACAGAGAGTCCCATACAGGACAAATCAAAGGAGAAACACGCCAAGACACATATTAATCAAACTATCAAAAATTAAATACAAAGAAAACATATTAAAAGCAGCAAGGGAAAAACAACAAATAACACACAAGGGAATCCCCATAAAGTTAACAGCTGATCTTTCAGCAGAAACTCTGCAAGCCAGAAGGGAGCGGCAGGACATATTTAAAGTGATGAAAGGGAAAAGCCTACAACCAAGATTACTGTACGCAGTAAGGATCACATTCAGATTCGAGAGAGAAATTAAAACCTTTACAGACAAGCAAAAGTTAAGAGAATTCGGCACCACCAAACCAGCTTTACAACAAATGCTAAAGGAACTTCTCTAAGTGGGAAACAGAAGAGGAGAAAAGGACCTACAAAAACAAACCCAAAACAATTAAGAAAATGGTCACAGGAACATACATATCAATAATTACCTTAAATGTAAATGGATTAAATGCTCCCACCAAAAGACACAGACTGGCTGAATGGATACAAAAACAAGACCCATATATACGCTATCTATAAGAGACCCACTTCAGACCTAGAGACACATACAGACTGAAAGTGAGGGGATGGAAAAAGATATTCCATGCAAATGGAAACCAAAAGCAAGCTGGTGTAGCAATTCTCATATCAGACAAAATAGACTTTAAAATAAATACTATTAGAAGAGACAAAGAAGGACACTACATAATGATCAAGGGATCAATCCAAGAAGAAGATATAACAATTGTAAATATTTATGCACCCAACATAGGAGCACCTCAATACATAAGGCAAATACTAACAGCCATAAAAGGGGAAATCGACAGGAACACATTCATAGTAGGAGACTTTAACACCCCACTTTCACCAATGGAAAGATCATCCAAAATGAAAATCAATAAGGAAACACAAGCTTTAAATGATACATTAAACAAGATGGACTTAATTGATATTTATAGGACATTCCATCTAAAAACAACAGAATACACTTTCTGCTCAAGTGCTCATGGAACATTCTCCAGGATAGATCATATCTTGGGTCACAAATCAAGCCCTGGTAAATGTAAGAAAATTGAAATTGTATCAAGTATCTTTTCCGACCACAACGCTATGAGACTAGATGTCAATTACAGGAAAAGATCTGTAAAAAATACAAACACATGGAGGCTAAACAATACACTATTTAATAACGAAGTGATCACTGAAGAAATCAGAGGTAATCAAAAAATACCCAGAAACAAATGACAATGGATACACGACGACCCAAAACCTATGGGATGCAGCAAAGGCAGTTCTAAGAGTGAAGTTTATAGCAATACAATCCTA
The DNA here is from genome assembly GCF_963455315.2 of Globicephala melas. Classification (NCBI taxonomy): domain Eukaryota; kingdom Metazoa; phylum Chordata; class Mammalia; order Artiodactyla; family Delphinidae; genus Globicephala; species Globicephala melas. The sequence continues at coordinate 105,064,013 of NC_083335.1, forward strand.
CCTTAAGAAACAGGAAACATCTCAGATAAACAACCTAACCTTGCACCTAAAGCAATTAGAGAAAGAGGAACAAAAACACCCCAAAATTAGCAGAAGGAAAGAACTCATACAGATCAGATCAGAAATAAATGAAAAAGAAATGAAGGAAACGATAGCAAAGATCAATAAAACTAAACGCTGGTTCTTTGAGAAGATAAAATTGATAAACCATTAGCCAGACTCATCAAGAAAAAAAGGGAGAAGACTCAAATCAATAGAATTAGAAATGAAAAAGAAGAAGTAACAACTGACACTGCAGAAATACAAAAGATCATGAGAGATTACTACAAGCAACTCTATGCCAATAAAATGGACAACCTGGAAGAAATGGACAAATTTTTAGAAATGCACAACCTGCCAAGACTGAATCAGGAAGAAACAGAAAATATGAACAGACCAATCACAAGCACTGAAATTGAAACTGTGATTAAAAATCTTCCCACAAACAAAAGCCCAGGACCAGATGGCTTCACAGGCGAATTCTATCAAACATTTAGAGAAGAGATAACACCTATCCTTCTCAAACTCTTCCAAAATACAGCAGAGGGAGGAACACTCCCAAATTCATTCTACAAGGCCACCATCACCTTGATACCAAAACCAGACAAGGATGTCACAAAGAAAGAAAACTACAGGCCAATATCACTGATGAACATAGATGCTAAAATCCTCAACAAAATACTAGCAAACAGAATCCAACAGCACATTAAAAGGATCATACACCATGATCAAGTGGGGTTTATTCCAGGAATGCAAGGATTCTTCAATATACGCAAATCAATCAATGTGATAAACCATATTAACAAATTGAAGGATAAAAACCATATGATCATCTCAATAGATGCAGAGAAAGCTTTCGAAAAAATTCCGCACCCATTTATGATAAAAACCCTGCAGAAAGTAGGCATAGCGGGAACTTTCCTCAACATAATAAAGGCCATATATGACAAACCAGCAGCCAACATCGTCCTCAATGGTGAAAAACTGAAAGCATTTCCACTAAGATCAGGAACAAGACAAGGTTGTCCACTCTCACCACTCTTATTCAAAACAGTTTTGGAAGTTTTAGCCACAGCAATCAGAGAAGAAAAGGAAATAAAAGGAATCCAAATCAGAAAAGAAGAAGTAAAGCTGTCACTGTTTGCAGATGACAGGATACTATACACAGAGAATCCTAAAGATGCTACCAGAAAACTACTAGAGCTAATCAATGAATTTGGTAAAGTAGCAGGATACAAAATTAATGCACAGAAATCTCTGGCATTCCTATACACTAATGATGAAAAATCTGAAAGTGAAATCAAGAAAACACTCCCGTTTACCACTGCAACAAAAAGAATAAAATATCTAGGAATAAACCTACCTAAGGAGACAAAAGACCTGTATGCAGAAAATTATAAGACACTGATGAAGGAAATTAAAGATGATACAAATAGATGGAGAGATATATCATGTTCTTGGACTGGAAGAATCAACATTGTGAAAATGACTCTACTACCCAAAGCAATCTACACATTCAATACGATCCCTATCAAACTACCACTGGCATTTTCCACAGAACTAGAACAAAAAATTTCACAATTTGTATGGAAACACAAAAGACCCTGAATAGCCAAAGCAATCTTGAGAACAAAAAACGGAGCTGGAGGAATCAGGCTCCCTGACTTCAGACTATACTACAAAGCTACAGTAATCAAGACAGTATGGTACTAGCACAAAAAAAGATAGATAGATCAATGGAACAGGATAGAAAGCCCAGAGATACACCCACGCACATGTGTTCACCTTATCTTTGATAAAGGAGGCAGGAATGTACAGTGGAGAAAAGAAAGCCTCTTCAATAAGTGGTGCTGGGAAAACTGGACAGGTACATGTAAAAGTATGAGATTAGATCACTCCCTAACACCATACACAAAAATAAGCTCAAAATGGATTAAAGACCTAAATGTAAGGCCAGAAACTATCAAACTCTTAGAGGAAAACATAGGCAGAACACTCTATGACATAAATCACAGCAAGATCCTTTTGACCCACCTCCTAGAGAAATGGAAATAAAAACAAAAATAAACAAATGAGACCTAATGAAACTTCAAAGCTTTTGCACAGCAAAGGAAACCATAGCAACTGACAAAGGATTAATCTCCAAAATTTATAAGCAGCTCATGCAGCTCAATAACAAAAAAACAAACAACCCAATCCAAAAATGGGCAGAAGACCTAAATAGACATTTCTCCAAAGAAGATATACAGACTGCCAACAAACACATGAAAGAATGCTCAACATCATTAATCATTAGAGAAATGCAAATCAAAACCACAATGAGATATCATCTCACACCAGTCAGAATGGCCATCATCAAAAAATCTAGAAACAATAAATGCTGGAGAGGGTGTGGAGAAAAGGGAACCCTCTTACACTGTTGGTGGGAATGTAAATTGATACAGCCACTGTGGAGAACAGTATGGAGGTTCCTTAAAAAGCTACAAATAGAACTACCATATGATCCAGCAATCCCACTACTGGGCATATACCCTGAGAAAACCATATTTCAAAAAGAGTCATGTACCAAAATGTTCATTGCAGCTCTATTTACAATAGCCCAGAGATGGAAACAACCTAAGTGTCCATCATCGGATGAATGGATAAAGAAGATGTGGCACATATATACAATGGAATATTACTCAGCCATAAAAAGAGACGAAATTGAGCTATTTGTAATGAGGTGGATAGACCTAGAGTCTGTCATACAGAGTGAAGTAAGTCAGAAAGAGAGAGACAATACCGTATGCTAACACATATATATGGAATCTAAGAAAAAAAAATGTCATGAAAAACCTAGGGGTGAAACAGGAATAAAGACACAGACTTACTAGAGAATGGACTTGAGGCTATGGGGAGGGGGAAGGGTAAACGGTGACAAAGCGATAAAGAGGCATGGACATATATACACTACCAAACGTAAGGTAGATAGCTAGTGGGAAGCAGCCGCATAGCACAGGGAGATCAGCTCGGTGCTTTGTGACCGCCTGGAGGGGTGGGATAGGGAGGGTGGGAGGGAGGGAGACGCAAGCGGGAAGAGATATGGGAACATATGTATATATATAACTGATTCATTTTGTTGTGAAGCTGAAACTAACATACCATTGTAAAGCAATTATACTCCAATAAAGATGTTTAAAAAAAAAAAAAAAAAAAAACTACAAATAGGGCTTCCCTGGTGGCGCAGTGGTTGAGAGCCTGCCTGCCAATGCAGCGGACGCGGGTTCGTGCCCCAGTCTGGGAAGATCCCACATGCTGCGGAGCAGCTGGGCGCATGAGCCATGGCCTCTGAGCCTGCGCATCCGGAGCCTGTGCTCCACAACGGGAGAGGCCACAACAGTGAGAGGCCCGCGTACCGCAAAAAAAAAAAAAAAAAAAAAAAAACTACAAATAGAACTACCATATGACCCAGCAATCCCACTACTGGGAATATACCCTGAGAAAACCATAATTCAAAAAGAGTCATGTACCAAAATGTTCATTGCAGCTCTATTTACAATAGCCTGGAGATGGAAACAACCTAAGTGCCCATCATCGGATGAATGGATAAAGAAGATGTGGCACATATATACAATGGAATATTACTCAGCCATAAAAAGAAATGAAATTGAGCTATTTGTAATGAAGTGGATAGATCTAGAGTCTGTTATACAGAGTGAAGTAAGTCAGAAAGAAAAAGACAAACACCGTATGCTAACACATATATATGGAATTTAAGAAAAAAAAATATCATGAAGAACCTAGGGGTAAGACAGGAATAAAGACACAGACGTACTGGAGAACGGACTTGAGGATATGGGGAGGGGGAAGGGTGAGCTGTGATAGGGCAAGAGAGAGTCATGGACATATACACACTAACAAACGTAAGGTAGATAGCTAGTGGGAAGCAGCTGCATGGCACAGTGATATCGGCTCGGTGCTTTGTGCCCACGTGGAGGGGTGGGATAGGGAGGGTGGGAGGGAGGGAGACGCAACAGGGAAGAGATATGGGAACATATGTATATGTATAACTGATTCACTTTGTTATAAAGGAGAAACTAACACACCATTGTAAAGCAATTATACCCCAATAAAGATGTTAAAAAAAAAATGTCGTGAAGAACCTAGGGGTAAGACGGGAATAAAGACACAGACCTACTAGAGAATGGACTTGAGGATATGGGGAGGGGGAAGGGGAAGCTGTGACAAAGCAAGAGAGTGGCATGGACATATATACACTACGAAACGTAAAATAGATAGCTAGTGGGAAGCAGCCGCATAGCACAGGGAGATCAGCTCGGTGCTTTGTGACCACCTAGAGGGGTGGGATAGGGAGGGTGGGAGGGAGGGCGACGCAAGAGGGAAGAGATATGGGAACATATGTATATGTATAACTGATTCACTTTGTTATAAAGCAGAAACTAACACACCATTGTAAAGCAATTATACTCCAATAAAGATGAGAAAAATAAAAAAGAAGGCAAAGACAATATAATAGAGCATGAGAGGGAGAGTTTTCTAGTCCAGTGGTTCTCACTTTACTGCACATGGGAACCTCAGTTAACTGCACATCAGAATCACGTTCTAAAAATCCCAAATCCCAGGTCACACCTCAGACCAACTTAATCACAGTCTCTGGCCTGGGACTCAGACATCAGTAAAATCTTATTTAAACACCAAGCATAAACACTAACCAGCATTAGCACCAGTGAACACAAAAGAAATACACAATTCATAATAAGACTTAACTATGTACAAATTCCCACACATGTTTAGGTACTGTGGTATGAGAGGAAAGAGTCAGAAAATTCCAGTCAACTCTACTATTCTGTCATCTCTATGACCTTGGGTAAATTACAGAACCTTCTTAAGCCTCAGTTTCCTCTCTGGAAAATAAAATCATACAGGTCTTACCTCACGGAGAAAGCAATATGTCAAATAAAACTTTTCCAATTTTAAAGCCTTATTTTTTTTTAAAGTTTCTTCATTTTTTCATGTCTTTCAAGTGTGACCAGTCACTGCTTAATCTAAACATAATTCCTTCCCCAGACCTTAGCTGATCTAACCCTGAACCTTTCCTTTCTTGGACTTTGTACCTCCAGGGACCAGGAGCCAGTTAGCATTAAAACTACATCCAGGATTATTCCCTCAGCTGTCAGCTCATCTCTTTCACAGCCACTGAAGGTTTACTGACTCTGCTTAAACCATTCGTGAACAAAATAACCTCATTTGGCCTCCCGATCAACTGCCTCATCTTTACTGTCTTCCTTCTACCTTGGTTACTTCGTATACTGTGAGTTCACCAACTTGCTGCAAAAAAAGCTTCCAATGTTATTTTTTCTCAATCACAAAATGGCATAGAGAGGAAGCAAACAAAAACCCCTACATTTAAATCCCAGGTCCACCATTTAAGTGTATAGGTAATTTACTCATTTCTCAGCTTGAGAGATGGGGATAAATATACCTGTCTCCCAAAACTGTCTGAAAGAGTCAAAGAGAGCACACAACTTTTTCAAAATTAGAGCTGCACTGTTACTTTTTTTTTTTTTTTTTTTTTTGCGGTACGCGGGCCTTTCACTGTTGTGGCCTCTCCCGTTGCAGAGCACAGGCTCCGGACACGCAAGCTCAGCGGCCATGGCTCACGGGCCAAGCCACTCCGCAGCATGTGGGATCCTCCCGGACCGGGGCACGAACCCGTGTCCCCTGTATTGGCAGGTGGACTCTCAACCACTGTGCCACCAGGGAAGCCCTATTTTTTTTTTAATTTTTGTTACTAATTTTAAAATACTGGTAAGATCTACCCAATACAACCTTCTCCAATGAATCTTGCAACCAATTTTTAGCTACTATCCAAAAGTAGCCGGAATATAAACTTTAATGATATATTTTACTAAATAAAATAAAAACCGAAATAAAAATGAAGTTGCTTCTTTACATTTTTCTCCATTTCTCTCCTTGTCTTAACACAAGGTCAAATACACTTAGGAAAGATAAAACCAAAAGATTCCCAGTTTGTATAGCTTTCTTTCTCACCAGTACTCCAGGTAGTTCTGACCTAAGGGGGTCATAGCGTTTGGAAACTACCAAGTGAAACACTTTCCTATGGCAGTATTCTACTGACAATCCCACAAAAGACTTCCATTAGAGGACCCATATGTTTGATTGCTGAGAGCCCAAATTGGAATTTACTGATCTTCATCACAAATGCGGATTTCAGACTATTTCATCTCGGCCTACCAGCCTGAGGATATGCCTCTACTCTCTGGATGAATCACCTGCAATCCCTATATGCAAGGGCAGGAACGTGGGGCCCTCTAATAAGCTACTGACTCACTGGTTTTCAAGCTTGGCTGCACTTTTGAACCACCTAGGAATTTAAGTCGAGACGCTCACATCTCACCCCAGACCAGACGTTCTCAAACTTTAGCTCCATCAGAATCACGTGGGGAACTTACTACAACAGATCGCCATGCCCCACCTCCAGAGTTTCTGATGCAGTAGATCTGGGGTGAGGCCCAAGAATTTGCATTTCTAACAGGTTCCCAAGTGGTGCTGATGCTGCTGGTCCAGGGACCACACTTTGAGAAACCCTCATCCAAACCAATTAAATCAGAATTTCTGTGGTTGAAGTCCAGCATTAGTAATGTTTAAAGTTCTCCAGGTAATTCCACTGTGCAGCCAAAGGTAGGAAACACTGATCCAGACCCAGATCACATGACACCTTCCTTAGGCTACTGATACAAAAAAGGCAGGAGCGGGCAGTGGGGGACAGGTGAACAGCCATCTTGATTCGGCTATAGCAGCAACACCTAGTTTCCATGGGAAGCAGGGCCAGTGGTACCAGTAATGGACTCACTGCTGGGTGTACTGATAAAATGAACCAGCTTTCAAAAAAAAAAAAAAAAAAGGAAAGGAAGGAAAAGAAAAGCCCTGATTTGTAGCATTTGCCGATTTTCATGGTGTAAAAACTCCCACCACAGCTAGTACCAAGCTTACAAATGGGCTAGACATGAAGAATTAGGAAGAGAGGCAGGTAATTGGCCCTCACAAGCTGGTACAAGCTGGCTCCAGCACAGCACCACTTTGTGGTACCAGCAGTGGCCTCAGTGAAAGTGGCATCAATGTTCTCAGCAAACTGGTTCTATGGTGTAGCTTCTAATTAGCTAATTCCTAGCTAATTAGCAGCCCTTGCTGCACTTTCTCAAGCTGGTTCCCCATCGTTCTCAGTCATTCTGAGAACAATGAAATAGTCTTTCTAATCAATGATTTTGATCAGCCCAAGAATGTTTCTGTTGCTTACAGCTAGGAACTCTGACCTTCTAAAGGTCACATGTGAAGGTCAAGAACCTAAGACCTAGAGTCTAAACCCCTGCAGTCCTAGGGAGGATTTCTCTTTAAGACATTTGCATCTTAAGAGCGATGAAACCAGGCCTTCTCAAAATTTAATGAGAATCACCTGGGAATTTTGTTCAAATGCAGATTCTGATTCAGCAGGACTGAGGGGAAGCAGAAAATGTACATTTCTCACAAGCTCCCTGGGTATGCTGCTGCTGCTGCTGGTCCCAGAACACACTGTGGAGCAAGTCCTTAAACCATAGACCTAAAGTGCTAAGGGTGGGGCCTCAGGCGGGGATCCCTCTCCTCTGGGCATCCCCCGAGTTCAAGCCACACAAGGGCCTGACAGTCCTTTTTCTGGTTAGTGCCCCAGCTGACCCTGAATATTTGTCATGGCTGACACAGGCTGGTCCCAGCTGCTGCGGCAGTCTACCTCTGAATGCCTGTGATGACATGGCCAGTGTCACCTGACCACCTCTGGCCACCTCTCCTGGTACACAAGCCATAAATTTAAATTCACTTATTCATCTATTCAAGAAACAGTTGCTATTTACCTCTTATGTGTAATGCTCTCAGCTAAGTTTATATCATTCTAGACTCTCCGACTGTGTGTTTTAAATAAGCTGAATTGGGAGCATTCCCAGTGCCATTAAATGAGGACTGGATTTAGCACATGTAACAAGAAGTTAAAGGTCAAGGGGATCTGTGTGGGCAAGGAAAAGTTCCAAGCCCATCAGCAGTTTGGCTGTGCGAAAATGTGATTTGCTAATCTGTCAACTCAAGCTGTCAATCAAAGCTCATTATTATACCACCCATCTGACACTAGATCAATAGGATAAGTACTTGCCGATGTCAGATCAATGGTATGACTAAGTTTGGGGGTGACAGCTAAACAATTGCATCCATCCTAAGTATGTGAATGTTATTGCCAGGAACATCAACTCAAAGTAAAATGATAAACCACTTCCTTCACAGTGTTGTGAAAGAAATGTTCAAATCCCCCCAAATTCTTGGTGCTCCCACCTACCGAGATAGAAAAGGTAAAGTGCGTGTTTATCTCTAAGACTTATAAAGTACCCATTTTGCAACTGAGCTTACGGGGAAGATACATTTCACAGAGCCATAAGCTAACAATTGAACCCCCAGGGCTGATAGGATAAGAGATTCTTGTCATGCCATAGAATTTCAAGGAACTTCACAGGAACTGTGAAAATATCTTTTTTTTTCTCCTTTTCCAACTGCAACAGTTTTCCTTTCTTGAACAGCTTCTATCCTAGGGGTCCACTTCCTTATTCAACAGCAAATATTAACATAGCCCATATCTAAGCACTGTGTTTAAGCTCTGGGGGTAGAAGGGTTAAAATTTTAGGACAAAGTATTAAGAGGCCCTTGGTAGAGACACAACCCTAGTGTGGGAGAGGCCAGTGAAGTGATATTTGAGCTAATGCCTGAAGGGTAAGTAAGATATAGGTAGGCCAAGAGTGTGGGAAGAGTATTCCAAGGAGAAAAAACAGCATGTGCAAGGGCCCTGAGGTTAGAGGAAAGGTAGCATCCTGAAATAAGACCCATGATGTAGGAGTATAGTTAGCAAAGGGGAGAGTGAAACTTGCCAAAGCAGGTGAGCTAGGCAGGGGCCAGATGGCCAAGGTCTGTGAAGTCTTCCATGTGCATTCCCCACTCAAGTGACTGGAGGCCCACATCCAAAGTTGTGCGTAGAGACAAGTTTCTAAAAGAGAAAAGAGCTCGCTAAGAGTCAACAGGTACCATAGGAAAAGGTGGCCTCCCCTCCACTCTATGACAGCCCTGAGCACATGGTGAGGGAGGCCAGCACCAACTTGAATCTGCTTCTGTATCCCACTCGTATTCTCAGGTGCCTTCCTACAACCACTGTGCCCCTGAAGCCTGGTGCTCTGAGTGTCCCAGGCCACCCCCACCCCAAATCATAGTGAAGCTCAGATGGTAGAGAGCGACCAATCCCAAGGACATTAGTGCTTTAATGGGGATGACTGCTAACCTTAAGGTAAAAGCGACAATGAGGTAGGAAAGGTGTATGCAGAGGGGAAGAAAGAAAGGAACAGTCTGAGGTATACTCTGATCTGATTATTCCTATTCATGGAATGCCCTATTATTTCATGATATATTAGTATATGTGGGTATTTTTATGTGTATGTTTTATATGTATGCATATGCATGGTATATGTAAATATATATTTGTGAGTATGTGTATACATGCAAGAGCATATATGTATGTGATTATGAGTGTGTGTGTGTGTGTGTGTGTGTGTGGTCACATCCACATGTATAAATTTTTTACGTGGCTCCCGATTACTGAGCACATACATGGTTGCAGACACTCTAAGTACTTTACATGTATAATTTCTCTTCATTTTCACAAGAACCCTAAGACATACTTTCCCTATATTATACCCACTTTTTAGATAAGGAAACGGAAGCTTAGAGAGACCGAATAACTTGCTCACAATCACAAGCTATTAAGTAAATCTTGACCCAACATCCATCTCTTCCAAAAAGCATTTCTTTTCCTTAGCAGCCCCGCCCATCTTCTAGCCCACCAAAAGTTTACTTCAACATCACCATTAATTACACGTCTGGTCTGTTAGACTCCTTAGGGGGGGAAGAAAGGTGTGTGTACCCTTAAATGTATCATAAATGCTGAGGCCAGCATTCACTGCTGTGTGCTGATGTTCACAAGATGACCTTTGAGAAAACATCTTAACCTGCGCAACGGTGAGGCCTACGCTCCTGCCATATGGTCATCAAGTTAATCCAGATCCAGAGGACACATCAGAAACTATAGCCTGCCAGCATGTTGCAATCACAAAACATTCTGCAAAGCATAGGCTGAGATTCCAAACCAACTGAAAGGGTATAGACATGAAATGTTCCGATTTGGAGCAGAGGGGAAAGTTAATCAGAGTGAATGTTCTAGCCACACAATCGCAGTAGCTAAAAGATGTATACTAAAGAGCCTGTCTCCCTTTATTTATATGCCTTTACATCTATACTTACCAAGAAACAGTTTCACTTACCTTCTAAACAGCCAGAGTGCCACTTTATCATTAAGCAGAGATGCCAGGGAAGAAGTGAGTATTATTTAAAATGCAAACAGAGTGTAAAGGATGACTGCCAAGAAACAGCTCATCCCAGATGCCTCACAGCTACTCCTGTCTGCTACTACAAAATGTCTGCAGGAGATAAAGTTCATATAGGTCTGTGGTTCTCAAACTGTGGCATCGCCTGGAGGGCTTGTTAAAGCGCCGAATGCTGGGCCCCTCCCCCAGAGCTCCTCATCCAGCAGGTGTGGGGTGAGGCCCAAGAACTGAAATTTCTGACAAGTTCCCAGGGCTGCTGCTGCTGATCCTCAGACCACACTTTGAGAACCATTGGGATGGACAATGTTAAGTCCAGCCCATTAGCACTGCTAACAGTTAAATCTAAAAGGTGACTATAACGATCCTGGACAAAAGGAACCCTTGACCTGAAGGGAGATGTCCAGGTCATAACGGAGGCTACAGATCCCTCAGATGAAAAGCAAATTGCGGACTTCCCTGGTGGCGCAGTGGTTAAGAATCCACCTGCCAGTGCAGGGGACACGGTTTGAGCCCTGGTCCAGGAAGATCCCACATGCCACAGAGTAACTGAGCCCTTGTGCCACAACTACTGAGCCCACATGCTACAACTACTGAAGCCCGCATGCTTAGAGCCGGTGCTCCGCAACAAGAGAAGCCCGCGCACCACAACGAAGAGCAGCCCCCGCTCGCCACAACTAGAGGAAGCCCGTGTGCAGCAACAAAGACCCAACACAGGCAAAAATAAATACATAAATAAATAAATTTATTTTTTAAAAAAGTAAATTGCTTCCTCCTGGAGGTCCAGCATCCTCTAATACCCTGGGGTTCAGTCCTTCCACAAGGGTAAAGAAACCCTTTGGGCTAGATAAAGGCTGCTGATTACATCAGGCCACCAAGGGTAAAGTGGCCTCATTGAATTACAGATGTCACAGAGAAATCCCTGGAGTGATCAAGATGATTTTTCTAAGTAGCGCAGAGAAACGCCAGCAAGACAGAGGTCTGGCCTCTCTTGTTTGCCCAGTGAGAAAGAAAGTTCTGTCAGAGAGGCTAGTGTGCCAAGGAGGTCTCTGATAATGAACCGGTTTTCCTCTCTACCTCTTTCCAATAAAGCTTGTCAAAAAAACTGTGGCTGAGAGCCAAGGACAGGTTTGATCCCTGGCACACAACAAAAGAGCCAAACTCAGGAAAATTGGGCTTTTACCGCCACCCTGTTCTGCCAGAGGTCCCCATGTCGAATCACATTCCTATCTTGTTTTGCCCTGTTGTCCTTCACTTAGACGGTCCTGGGATTAAATCAGTTGCAAAGATGCCAGGCTCGAAATAGTATGTCTTAGAGCACTGTCCTCCTGGAGAACTGCAAAGGAGGGGCCACCACGAAGGGCCTTTGCAACTGGAGTCTTGGAGGGATACAGAGAACCACACGTTGCCCTGGAGATCTAGGATAAGTGTGACACCCCTTGGGTTTAGCTGAGCCCTGTTAATCCTTCCTACCATGAGTGTCTATCCTGTCAGGATCTGTGATTGAGAGCTGCTTAAACAGGTGAGAAAATTTCAGGAAGCTAATATGGCCCATCTAATCAAGGCTAAGTGTTCCCTCTTTGCCCAAGCCCTCTTATTTGCACGAGTACCACATGGTAATGGGTAAATAATTTTTTTCAAGCTTGTTTGAGATTCAGATCCTTAAATAAGTGATCTAGTGCTCAGTTTCATCTAAAGGAGAGGTTACCCAGCAAGCCTCAAGATTCATGCCCTTATCACAACCATTTCCAGCTCGACCTCATCCTTCAGAAACCCAATACTGCAAAATTATCTACAGCAGAGTTATAAGCGGAGGGATTCTTTCTTCATGAACACCTGGAAACTCATTTTTCACCAGCTTGAAGACCTGTAGCAATGAGCTTCAATTACCTAGCACTCCCACCTGTTAGTTGTTTTATAAATACATTTCGAACTTTTTTTCTTTGATTTTGCGGCTTTCCTTCTCTTTGGTCCATATACACTGTTTATTTACAAAAACTTACCTCTCCCACTTAGCACCTCAAAACCAATTTTGAGCAAAAAATGTTTCATGTGATCCCGCTAGGGCAGTAGCTCTCCAAGCATGATCACAGGCCCCGGAGCATCAGCACCTGGGAACTTGTTAAAGGCGTAAATTCTCGAGCCCCATGCATGGAGAAACTCTGGGGGTGGGGCCCAGACATCTGTGTTTTAACAAGCCCTCTGGGTAATTCTGATGCAGGTTAGAGTGTGAGAAACACAGTTAGTAGAGAACATGGGAATAAGGAGTAAGTAACGAGAAACCCAGTTCAGGATAGGGGGTTTTCTTGACCCACGGACATATTTTTTCTTTAAACCTATACGTTATTTTGCCAAGAGGACAATAACCCCAATACTACATGTTTGTTGTTACTTTCTTATTATGATGATGTGCTGGAGTTGGCTCCTACCAGCTTGTGAAATCGACTGTTAAACATTCAGGAAGTTTGCAAGCCAGCTGTTAAACCATTGGTATCTTGCAGTCAGCCATGGTGAGAGTATTTACACCATGGAAATCAGCAAACACCACACATCAAAGCTTTCATTCAGAGAGCTAGTTTACTAGCACACCACTGGATGGTTTTTAAAGGGTTGCCATGGTCTGTGTTGGGACATAGGACAGTGACAGATAAAGGATGTCAGGGTAAGGAGCCAGGATTTGGAGCTGGACAAGAGAGCAGGAGGGGTCATGCACAGAAGGGCAGCACAGTCCCAGAGAAAGGCCAGAAAGCCAGGAGTAGGAAGAGAATTGGATGCTTAGAACAGCACTCCGAGCTGGAGCTGGGGCAGATTATGGAGTGAGACAGAGCAAGTTTAATATAATTTTATATTTGAAAAGTTAAAATAGACCTTTTTTGTAATCTTCTTGACTGGTGGTGACGTATTGATTGATTCATTCATTCAGTAAATATTTATTGAATGTCTACTGTACACCAGGCACTGTGCTGGGCTCTGATGATACAGCAGTGAATAACACAGACAAAGTCTCTGCCATCACAGAGCTTTCAGCTTACAGACAACAACATAAAGCTAAGTACACACAGTTTAGTATTCCAATGATGATAAGGAGTTATTTCATATAAGTGATCATAAGTAGCTATTTGATATAAGATGCTCTGGGTGAGCTTCATTGACAAGGTGACATTTGAACAGAGACCCAAAGGAAGTGAGAAAGCAAGTCATTGTTGGGAGACAATTCTCCACGGTCTCAGGCGTTTTTGCACAATTTAGGATCAAAGGCACTGACTGCCTTTGTGCTAGGCAGCTTTTAAAGCGTGTTTATATAGCAAACATCCATGGAAGGCAGAGATAATGTCTCTCTCCAAAGTTAAGCACAGATTCACTTACTGTCCAGTATAATACACATAATGCCTCCCCCGGAGGAAAGGACAGCCATGCTTACTGCCCATTTTAAATGATTCAGGTTTCCTATCTCAGGGCTCCTCTAAGACAACCCACTGCATGTGCAGTGTGTCACTCACCTGGCCCTCTTTGTATCTTCTCGTGGGAACTGGGACTCACAAACCACACAGAAAAATGCTGATACTCTGGCTACAGATATTGCTGTGAATAATAAAGTCATTTGTCTCTGACCCAGGAATGTCATGTCTTCTGCCAGCATCCAAGAAACTGTGGCAGGCTAACGTGATGGCCGGCAAGCAAGGTAAAATGTCAGGCCCTTCAGAGTTCATGACAACCCTAAGAATAAATGGCAGAAGGGTGGTCCAGGCAGGGAAAACAGCAAGTGCAAAATGCCCTGAGACGGATGATAGCCTCCCTCAACCAGACTCCTCTGCGGCTCGCCCTGCCCCTTCACAGCTGTGGAAATGGACTACATCTTACTCAACCCGTTCTGCCTAACTCTAACTTTTGGGATGTCACCACTTCTTGCAGCAAGATCTGTGACTGCCAAGATAGGAAGAAAGGGGGAGCATCTCCCATGCCATCCCCACTCCCAGTCCCAAAGAGGGTCATGTCAAGTCCAGGGAGACATGAAATTTGTTTAATTTATGGGTTTAGAAAAACAGTCCTAGAAAGACTTATAGTACCCAGAACAGACACTACAGAGAGCAAAGAAGGGGGCCAGTAACCAACACCACCAGGTAACAGCTGGGAACCCAGAATTCAATAGGAGAAAAATGGGAAAATCATGAAATGAAAGTAGAGGCACAATCCTCAAAGAGGAAGGGCTCAATCTCACAGTGTTCTGAGGATAAAGCCATGACAAATCACAACAAAGCTAGCCATAATCATAATGGAGAAAAAAATTAAGACAACCTGACTTATGTAAAGAGTATGGAAGTTGAAGAAAATAGTATCTGGTATATAAAGTCTAAGAGCCATGTTTGAATGCATTTTTAACATCTTTTTCAGAACACATCTCCAATTTGATCATGAAAGTAGTTGGAAAGAAAGATGGAATTCTATACACAGACATTTGCACTATGAATCACTCCTTAGAAATGACTCATTTCCTTAAAATTAAACAAGACAGCACCTCATGAAGAGTAACACCTCTAAAATTCCCTTTAATCTTTAAAATCTGAACATGACTTTAATTTTTCAGGGTAGAAAAAGAGTGCACTCAGCTAATTCTAATAGTCAGTACTTACCCATGTATCATGATTGAGTTTGCCAGCTACCCTGAGGCTGATATATCTTAAATGACAAAAGCAGAGTGATACTGTGGTTTCTGTTTTAAAATACTTTTTCTCCCCTATCTCAAAAGTATTTACTTCAGATAACTCCATAACTTTTACAAACTCACTCCAATGAGTAATATAAGTGCATGAGTAGCTTAGAGGAGACAGTCATTGCAGAAGACTGAATGCTTGTGTCCCCTCCCCAAAATTCTCATGTTGAAATCTAACCCCCACTGTGATGGTATTAGAAGGTGGGGCCTTTGGGAGGTGATTAGGTCATGTGAGTGGAGCCCTTATAAATGGGATTAGTGCCCTTATAAAAGGGACCCCAGAGAACTTTCTCACCCCTTCTGCCATGTGAGGACACAGAAAGAAGATGGCCATCTATGAACCAGGAAGCGGGCACTCACCACACACAGAATTTGCCAGCACCTTGATCTCAGACTTCCCAGCCTCCAGAACTGTGAGAAATAAATGTTTGTTGTTTAAGCCACCCAGGCTGGTTGTTTTGTTATAGCAGTCTTAGCACAGACTAAGACAGTTGTATCTACACATATAAGGTTTCAAGCGCAATTTGATCCTGAGGTCATCAAATCCATTTCCCTGCTTCCATACAGGACTGCAGCAAAACTGACTAAATCGATACCTGCCATGTTTTTAAGACCCTCGGTAAACAACATCTTGCCATCTCTCGTAATAATCTCCTTTTTAAAATTCTTCTGAAGAAGGATTTAGCTGCAACCATGATTATTGCTGTATTGTTGGAAATAGGAAAAACTGGATACACATAAACGTCCCCAAACAGAGGAATGTTAAATACTTGACGCCGCATGCATATGGGAGGACACCTTGCTGCCGTTCAAGTGACAGTGCAGAATATAAATGACGTGAAAAGACTGTCACAATACTTTGTTAAAAGTAAGGGAGGGCTTCCCCGTGGCACAGTGGTTAAGAATCCGCCTGCCAATGCAGGAGACACGGGTTCGAGCCCTGGTCCAGGAAGATCCCACATGCCACAGAGCAACTAAGCCCATATACCACCAATTACTGAAGCCTGCGTGCCCTAGAGCCCATGCTCTGCAACGAGAAGCCTGAACACCACAACGAAGAGTGACCCGCTCACCACAACTAGAGAAAGCCCGTGCACGGCAACGAAGACCCAACGCGGCCAAAAATAAATAAATAAATATTTTTTAAAAAGTAAGGGAGTTATGGAACAGCATACACAGGATGAACCCATTTTTGTTTAAAATATGAAATGCATACATATTCCCCATGTGTGCACAAAATGCATATTAAGCACCTATTATATGCCAGGCACTGTGTTAGGCCCTGAGAATTCAGTGGTGAAAAGACAAACATAATTCCAGCCCTCATGAAGCTTACAGTCTATCCAGGAAGATAGACATTAGATAAATAAGTATACAAGCCATCAGTTAGCTGCAATTATGAGAAATGCTGCAGAAAAAGAATGTCGTACTTTCTGCCTAAGAAAACCCTAGCTCCACATGTTCTGCTCATCCTCCCCATTTCAGTTTTGTGAAGTCCCTCTGGGTGGGAAGGTTTTAGGACATATTCTGCTTCCTAATTGTTCCTATGAATATATTTTTATAATAAAACCAACAAAAGGGAAATTTCAGAATTCTGGGGGAATCATTTCTCATTAAGCATGCCGTCCCACCAAGAATAACCTTGCACTGACTGGAAATCCTCACTCCTCATCTCCTTTTTGCCAAGCTAATAACGTGAATTGTTTTAACCTTTCCTTATAGGTTTTATTTTCCAAGCCTTAAATCATCTTCATTGTCCTTTTATGAACTGTCTCCAAGTTTTACATGATTAATGCCTGCTCATTAGATGCTGAACAAACTTGTGGACGGATGCACCCCAGTAACTTTAAAGGCTTTGGTTTTGTCAAAGAAGGGCTGCAGCCAGTACACAATATATATCATCTGCATCTATGATAAACAGACCTCTTAAAGTTGGGTTCCCCATAAAAGCATTCAATCTTCCCATTTCTTTCTAATTAAGATCTTCTTCCCATCTTCAAAGCCCTGGATTGCATCCACAAACCCTAAATAATGTGTTTCTTTAAAAATAGCATTTCCCTGAAGCAGCAGTATACAGACATTTCAACTTGCTTTTTTTTTTTCTTCCTGTCCAAGCCTGTCAGCAGATTTGCTACTGCTCTGGCCATCAGACACAACGCATCAGGTCCAAGCAATTTTACCAGCACAGCATTTTTATTTTATCCCTTGGAAGGCAAGTGAAGTTGCTTCTTTACGGATCCTAAATGGCCTGGATGATTTTTGAGTATCTAACATTTCTTGGGTACTCAGTATGTATGCAATGTTTCTCTCATACAACTAAACACGAAGATGAAGTTCCTATGTTCCAAAGATTGACACATAAATGGAAAGACAGTACACACAGGTGAGTTTAAAGGTG
This sequence comes from Globicephala melas, assembly GCF_963455315.2. Classification (NCBI taxonomy): domain Eukaryota; kingdom Metazoa; phylum Chordata; class Mammalia; order Artiodactyla; family Delphinidae; genus Globicephala; species Globicephala melas. Next base: position 105,081,624 of record NC_083335.1, read on the forward strand.
AGATTTAGTGGCCTCCTTAAATACACATTAAAAGGCTTGGGTCACTGGAGAAAGACACACGAATGCCTAACAACCCCATACAACCTTAGCAGAGCATTAAGATTAAGCTCTACTCAGCTGTCGGAAGTTTCCATGGACTAGATGACTTTTCTGTGATGTTTTTATTACTGTTGCAAAGAGCACACAGGGCCTAACCAAATATGCAGTCAACCACTGGGCTGAAGCACTTTCAGAACCACCACAGCTAAAACTAAGCCCGACCCTTTTACTGCCACCAAGAACTTGGATAGCTAGAATGATACATACATGTTTTCTTTACATTTCTATCTCCAACTGAATCTCCTTTGGCAATCATAGTAGAGAAAGCCAAAGCTATGGACCCAAATAAATAAAACGGCAATTTCTACACCCATTTAGTACATAATTGGAAATTCAATCCACTTTCTCCACTACCATTAGGGCACTTAAATTTTGCCCCCAAAGGTAAAATTTTGTACTGAAATTTCTGTTCTACAGATGGATGTGAATTCTAGTTTGTAGAAGCATGAAGAGAAGTTAAATTATTTGATTCTGATTCCAGATCAACTTCATCGGCATCTTCAATGAGATTCGAAGTTATCCAAGAGATAGTGTCTGTCCTCTAAAAGCTAATTAGAATTGTGAACATTCAGAGAATTGTGAATTCTCTGGGATATAACAAACCAGAAATTGGCCTGAATCCTTTTGTATTTGTACTGTCTTTACATAAGGACACTTCAGTGTAAATTTCCTGGAAGGAACCAGGGAAGTGAGAAGAACCACTTCCTATGCAGGGCTGCCATATTAGGCTACACAGGTTGTGCACTGCAAAATTCCGAGAGCTGCCATTCGAATAGTCTAGAGTTGTACAATATGGCAGCCTGAGTCCAGTGGTCTCCATTAAGCAGAAGATCCAAGAGAGCTTGTGCTAGAAAGACTGAGGCTTCTTCATGTCTACTGAGCTAGAGTTCCTTAAAATCTCTCTGGCTAGGGGTAACTTTGGTCCCAAAGTCTAAGTAGCTGAACACACCAGCTAGGGTTAAAAGCCATCAACTGGAAAAGTTAAAAGGATAAAGGAACAGAATGCTATGCAGATTATGTCAGCCGAAGGGCTGACCACATTTATTACACTCATAACATGTCTCCCCATAGTGCATAACCACTAAATGCTTGCTGGATGGATGGACAACTACATAAATTATTTCATAAGTTTAGCTTGGTCCCAGCTTACAAACTGTCACGCCTTTAGTGTTGTGTGCTCTCTTGTTTCTTAGCATTTATAGAAATATGTTTGTAACTGATATTAGGTAACAGAGGTTTGGTCTTCGCCTTCAAGGATTCTCCTCCTACACTTAAGCTATTTTCCAAATTATCGCCTAAATATTGTTAGAGGAAGACAACAAAAGCTCCATGTGTTGTGAACTTAGCCAGTATATTAATGTGCCTATTTACTGACTTCAATGAAGCCTATCACCTTCATTCAAATGTTCATCATTCTCCAGAGGTACCCTCATTTCTTTGGAAAGAAAAACTGGTTAACGAGAGAAGCCTGTTCTTTCCTCTCCCTTGCTTCCCTGTCTTCATCAGGTTACTTCCACAAATATCAATTCAGTCCTCCAAACGGCTGGCGCATGTCTGTCTGGGAAGTGCTCAGTTTTACCACTTTTAGGCCACTGTTTCATCTGGCTGCAGCCATCTGTGATGAGACACAGACACACAAAGATACATAAACAGAGACAGACAGACACACACACGCACATGCACACATACACAAGAGAGGCATGGCACAGAGAGGCTTCCTGTGGGCACTGCTTTCACAATGCTTTGAATCAATCTATTCTATACATTGTATTTACCTTGGTACTGACCAGTAAGGGACAGACTTTTCAACGTGCACACACCTGCCTACAGACCTACAATGAGACCATGTGGTCTTGCTTTTGCCAGATTGTGAATATGGAGAGAAATAAAATTTGAACTTTGCCATAATCTCTTATAGAGAGGCAACATTTCACAGAGGAGAGCCAACCTCACACGCAAACAGAACGGATACTCTTCTACCCATCGTGACTGGAGATATATTGGAAATCCATCCTTTTCATGCATGCCTCTCACACTTCACCTAAAAACTCCAACTAATAATTCATTTATTTGTTTATTCATTCATCTATCCTACGACCATCTATGAGGAATCATTCTTAGCAAAGTACTAGGGAAACAAATGTGAGTAAGACAAAGTCTGATTTAGGCAAGTCATGAGCTAAGCTAGGTGATAAGGAGGTGAAGAACCCTTAAATAGCTAATTATGCTGTGATGATTACAAGGCAAGGTATGTACATGAGGCATTGTGGGAGGTAAAGGAGTAGCTAACTAAGGCTGAGTGGAGGAGTGGTTCTGGGAAGCTTCCCCTTGGGGGAGAGAAACTGTTAACTGATCTGAAGGTAAGAGTTAGCCAAAGAAATGGGAAAGATATTCTAGTCAGAAGCCACAGCACTAGCAAAGCTCCAGAAGCAGGAAGCAACATGACGTGAGTAAGAACTCTATCCAGGAGAGTGGTGGTACGAGACACCTGTTAGACAGACTTTCCGGCTGGGGTAACTTTGGAAGGTATTAGAGGGAGAAAGCACTGAAGGCAGGGCAACTAGTAAGAAGGTGTTACAAAACTCCAACAGCTGCACAACTCATGTGGATTAAACATCTGGGTAGGAGGATGCAGAAGGAAGGCAGGTGAGCCTCTGATGTCCCTGAGTACAGGGAATCCCCAAATCAGCAAGTATCCACAGCAGACCAGTCTGGGAATGGCCAGCAAAACTGGGAAGGGATTCTGCTTGATGTGATTTGTGAATGAGTGAGTGCCTTCAACAGAGGGATCTTGATGTGTAAGATATGATGGAGCTGCAGTAGCCTGGACCCTATGCACTTCAAAACTAACAAAAGAAGTCTCCCTCCCAAAACAAAACCCCACAGTGATGCTAAAACACTGAGAGGAAAGACTTCCCTAGCGGCACAGCGGTTAAGAATCTGCCTGCCAATGCAGGGGACACAGATTAGAGCCCTGGTCTCGGAAGATCCCACATGCCTCAGAGCGACTAAGCCCGTGCACCACAACTACTGAGCCTGTGCTCTAGAGCCCGCAAGCCACAACTACTGAGCCCTCGCACCACAACTATTGAAGCCCATGCCTAGAGCCCATGCTCCGTAACAAGAGAAGCCACCGCAATGAGAAGCCCATGCACGGCAACGAAGGGTAGCCCCCACTCACTACAACTAGAGAAAGCCCGCGCACAGCAACGCAGACCCAACGCAGCCAAAAATAAATAAATAAATAAATTTGTATTTAAAAAAAACGTTGAGAGGAAAAATCCAACTTAAGCAAGACTGGGACAATATGGACACCTTTGATGATGAGGTCAGATAAAAGTGAAGGAGGGGAGCAGAGGAGGCAGATTCCAGAGAGTGAGGTAATATTCTTTATCACTCTGAAAAAGCCTGAAAGAGGGATTTGTAAATCTGTGAGGCCAAAAAAGCAACCTGGTCCACCTGCCCTTCTAAAAGTATAGGAGACAAACCACTTAGATAGCCTCATCCACCAGAGGGCAGACAGCAGAAGCAAGAAGAACTACAATCCTGCAGCCTGTGGAACAAAAACCACATTCACAGAAAGACAGACAAGATGAAAAGGCCGAGGGCTATGTACCAGATGAAGGAACAAGATAAAACCCCAGAAAAACAACTACATGAAGTGGACATAGGCAACCTTCCAGAAAAATAATTCACAATAATAACAGTGAAGATGATCCAGGACCTCAGAAAAAGAATGGAGGCAAAGATCGAGAAGATGCAAGAAACGTTTAACAAAAACCTAGAAGGATTAAAGAACAAACAGAGATGAACAATACAATAACTGAAATGAAAACTACACAATAACTGAAATGAAAACTACACTAGAAGGAATCAATAGCAGAATAACTGAGGCAGAAGAACAGATAAGTAAACTGTAAGACAGAATGGTGGAATTCACTGCTGCAGAAGAGAATAAAGAAAAAAGAATGAAAAGAAATGAAGACAGCCTAAGAGACCTCTGGGACAGCATTAAATGCAACAACATTCACATTATAGGGGTCCCAGAAGGAGAAGAGGGAGAGAAAGGACCCAAGAAAATATTTGAAGAGATTATAGTCAAAAACTTCCCTAACATGGAAAGGAAATAGCCACCCAAGTCCAGGAAGCGCAGAGTCCCATACAGGATAAACCCAAGGAGAAACACGCTGAGACACATAGTAATCAAACTGGCAAAAATTAAAGACAAAGAAAAATTATTGAAAGCAGCAAGGGAAAAACGACAAATAACATACACAGGAACTGCCATAAGGTTAACAGCTGATTTCTCAGCAGAAACTCTACAAGCCAGAAGGGAGTGGCATGATATACTTAAAGTGATGAAAGGGAAGAACCTACAACCAAGATTACCTACCCAGCAAGGATCTCATTCAGATTCGATGGAGAAATCAAAAGCTTTACAGACAAGCAAAAGCTAAGAGAATTCAGCACCACCAAACCAGCTCTACAACAAATGCTAAAGGAACTTCTCTAAGTGGGAAACACAAAAGAAAAGGACCTACAGAAACAAACCCCCCCCCAAAAAAAACAAACCGAAAACAATTAAGAAAATGGTCATAGGAACATACATATCGATAATTACCTTAAACGTGAATGGATTAAATACTCCAACCAAAAGACACAGGCTTGCTGAATGGATACAAAAACAAGACCCATATATATGCTGTCTACAAGAGACCCACTTCAGACCCAGGGACACATACAGACTGCAAGTGAGGGGATGAAAAAGATATTCCATGCAAATGAAAATCAAAAGAAAGCTGGAGTAGCAATACTCATATCAGATAAAATAGACTTTAAAATAAAGAATGTTACAAGAGACAAGGAAGGACACTACATAATGAGGAAGGGATCAACCCAAGAGGAAGATATAACAATTATAAATATATATGCACCCAACATAGGAGCACCTCAATACATAAGGCAACTGCTAACAGTTCTAAAAGAGGAAATCGACAGTAACACAATAATAGTGGGGAACTTTAACACCTCACTACACCAATGGACAGATCATCCAAAATGAAAATAAATAAGGAAAAAGAAGCTTTATATGACACAACAGACCAGATAGATTTAATTGATATTTATAGGACATGCCATCCAAAAACAGCACATTACACTTTCTTCTCAAGTGCACACGGAACATTCTCCAGGATAGATCACATCTTGGGTCACAAATCAAGCCTCAGTAAATTTAAGAAAATTGAAATCATATCAAGCAACTTTTCTGACCACAACGCTATGAGACTAGAAATGAATTACAGTGGAAAAAAACGTAAAAAACACAAACACATGGAGGCTAAACAATACATTACTAAATAACCAAGAGATCACTGAAGAAATCAAAGAGGAAATCAAAAAATACCTAGAGACAAATGACAATGAAAATACGACGATCCAAAACCTATGGGATGCAGCAAAAGCAGTTCTAAGAGGGAAGTTCATAGCTATACAAGCCTACCTCAAGAAACAAGAAAAATCTCAAATAAACAACCTAACCTTACACCTAAAGGAACTAGAGAAAGAAGAACAAACAAAACCCAAAGTTACCAGAAGGAAAGAAATCATAAAGTTCAGAGCTGAAATAAATGAAATAGAAACAAAGAAAACAACAGCAAAGATCAATAAAACTAAAAGCTGGTTCTTTGAGAAGATAAACAAAATTGATAAACCATTAGCCAGAATCATCAAGAAAAAGAGGGAGAGGACTCAAATCAATAAAATTAGAAAAAAAAAGGAGAAGTGACAACAGACACCACAGAAATACAAAGCATCTTAAGAGACTACTACAAGCAACTCTATGCCAATAAAATGGACAACCTGGAAGAAATGGACAAATTCTTACAAAGATATAACCTTCCAGGAGTGAACCAGGAAGAAATACAAAATATGAACAGACCAATCACAAGTAATGAAATTGAAACTGTAATTAAAAATCTTCCAACAAACAAAAGACCAGGACCAGATGGCTTTACAGGTGAATTCTACCAAACATTTAGAGAGGAGCTAACACCCATCCTTCTCAAACTCTTCCAAAAGATTGCAGAGGAAGGAACACTCCCAAACTCATTCTATGAGGCCACCATCACTCTGATACCAGAAGCAGACAAACATACTACAAAAAAAGAAAATTACAGACCAATACCACTGATGAATATAGATGCAAAAATCCTCAACAAATCACTAGCAAACAGAATCCAACAACACATTAAAAGGATCATACACCATGATCAAGTGGGATTTATCCCAGGGATGCAAGGATTCTTCAATATACACAAATCAATCAATGTGATACACCATATTAACAAATTGAAGAATAAAAACCATATGATCATCTCAATAGATGCAGAAAAAGCTGCTGACAAAATTCAGCACCCATTTATGATAAAAACTCTCCAGAAAGTGGGCATACAGGGAACCTACCTCAACATAATAAAGGTCATATATGACAAACCCACAGCAAACATCATTCTCAATGGCAAAAAACTGAAAGCATTTCCTCTAAGATCGGGAACAAGACAAGGTTGCCCACTCTCACCACTATTATTCAACAAAGTTTTGGAAGTCCTAGCCACGGCAATCAAAGAAGAAAAAGAAATAAAAGGAATACAAATTGGAAAAGAAGAAGTAAAACTGTCACTGTTTGCAGATGACATGAAACTACACATAGAGAATCCTAAAAATGCCACCAGCAAACTACTATAGTTAATCAATGAATTTGGTAAAGTTGCAGGATACAAAGTTATTGCACAGAAAATCTCTTGCATTCCTATACACTAATGATGAAAAATATGAAAGAGAAATTAAGGAAACACTCCCATTTACCACTGCAACAAAAAGAATAAAATACCTAGGAATGAACCTACCTAGAGAGACAAAAGACCTGTATGCAGAAAACTATAAGACACTGATGAAAGAAGTTAAAGACGATACCAACAGATGGAGAGATATACCATGTTCTTGGATTGGAAGAATCAATATTGTGAAAATGACTATACTAACTACCCAAAGCAATCTACAGATTCAATGCAATCCCTATCAAATTATCAATGGCATTTTTTAAGGAACTAGAACAAATCATCTTAAAATTTGTAGGGAGACAAAAAAGACCCCGAATAGCCAAAGCAGTCTTGAGGGAAAAAAACGGACCTGGAGGAATGAGACTCCCTAACTTCAGACTATACTACAAAGCTACAGGAATCAAGACCTAATGGTACAGGCACAAAATCAGAAACATAGATCAATGCAACAAGATAGAAAGCCCAGAGATAAACCCACGCACCTATGGTCAACTGATCTATGACAAAGGAGGCAAGGATATACAATGGAGAAAAGACAGTCTCTTCAATAAGTGGCGCTGGGAAAACTGGACAGCTACATGTAAAAGAATGAAATTAGAACACTCCCTAACAGCATATACAAAAATAAACTCAAAATGGATTCGAGACCTAAACGTAAGACCGGACACTATAAAACTCTTAGAGGAAAACATAGGCAAAACACTCTTTGACATAAATCACAGCAAGATCTATTTTGATCCACCTCCTAGAGTAATGGAAATAAAACCAAAAATAAACAAATGGGACCTAATGAAACTTCAAAGCTTTTGCATAGCAAAGGAAACTGCAAACAAGACAAAAAGACAACCCTCAGAATGGGAGAAAATATTTGCAAATGAATCAACGGACAAAGGATTAATCTCCAAAATATATAAACAGCTCATGCAGCTCAAGATTAAAGAAACAAACAACCCAATCCAAAAATGGGCAGAAGGCCTAAATAGACATTTCTCCAAAGAAGATATACAGATTGCCAACAAACACATGAAAGAATGCTCAACATCACTGATCATTAGAGAAATGCAAATCAAAACTACAATGAGATATCATCTCACACCAGTCAGAATGGCCATCATCAAAAAAGCTAGAAACAATAAATGCTGGAGAGGGTGTGGAGAAAAGGGAACCCTCTTGCACTGCTGGTGGGAATGTGAATTGGTACAGCGACTATGGAGAACAGTATGGAGGTTCCTTAAAAAACTAAAAATAGAACTACCATATGACCCAGCAATCCCACTACTGGGCATATACCCTGAGAAAACCATAATTCAAAAAGAGTCATGTACCAAAATGTTCATTGCAGCTCTATTTACAATAGCCTGGAGATGGAAACAACCTAAGTGTCCATCATTGGATGAATGGATAAAGAAGATGTGGCACATATATACAATGGAATATTACTCAGCCATTAAATAAATGCAATTGAGTTATTTGTAGTGAGGTGGATGGATCTAGAGTGTGTCATACAGAGTGAAGTAAGTCAGAAAGAGAAAGACAAATACCGTATGCTAACACATATATATGAAATTTAAGGAAAAAAATGTCATGAAGAACCTAGGGGTAAGACGGGAATAAAGACACAGACCTACTAGAGAATGGACTTGAGGATATGGGGAGGGGGAAGGGGAAGCTCTGACAAAGCGAGAGAGTGGCATGGACATATATACACTACCAAACGTAAAATAGACAGCTAGTGGGAAGCAGCCGCATAGCACAGGGAGATCAGCTCGGTGCTTTGTGACCACCTAGAGGGGTGGGATAGGGAGGGTGGGAGGGAGGGAGACGCAAGAGGGAAGAGATATGGGAACATATGTATATGTATAACTGATTCACTTTGTTATAAAGCAGAAACTAACACACCATTGTAAAGCAATTATACTCCGATAAAGATGTAAAAAAAAAAGAGAGAGAAAAAGACAACCCTCAGAATGGGAGAAAATGTTTGCAAATGAATCAACGGACAAAGGATTAATCTCCAAAATATATAAACAGCTCATGCAGCTCAAGATTAAAGAAACAAACAACCCAATCCAAAAATGGGCAGAAGACCTAAATAGACATCTCTCCAAAGAAGGCATACAGGTGGCCAAGAAGCACATGAAAAGCTGCTCAACATCACTAATTATTAGAGAAATGCAAATCAAAACTACAATGAGGTATCACCTCACACCAGTTAGAATGGGCATCATCAGAAAATCTACAAACAACAAATGCTGCAGAGGGTGTGGAGAAAAGGGAACCCTCTTGCACTGTTGGTGGGAATGTACATTGATACAGCCACTGTGGAGAACAGTATGGAGGTTCCTTAAGAAACTAAAAATAGAACTACCATACAACCCAGCAGTCCCACTACTGGGCATATACCCAGAGAAAACCATAATTCAAAAAGACACATGCACCCCAATGTTCATTGCAGCACTACTTACAATAGCCAGGTCATGGAAGCAACCTAAATGCCCATCAACAGACGAATGCATAAAGAAGATGTGGTACATATATACAATGGAATATTACTCAGCCATACAAAGGAATGAAATTGAGTCATTTGTTGAGACGTGGATGGACCTAGAGACTGTCATACAGAGTGAAGTAAGTCAGAAAGAGAAAAACAAATATCATATATTAACGCATGTATGTGGAATGTAGAAAAATGGTACAGATGAACTGGTTTGCAGGGCAGAAGTTGAGACACAGATGTAGAGAACAAACGTATGGACACCAAGGGGGGAAAGCTGTGGGAGGGTGGGGATGGTGGTGTGATGAACTGGGCGATTGGGTATGACATATATACACTGATGTGTATAAAACTGATGACTAATAAGAACCTGCTGTATAAAAAATAAAATAAAATATTAAAAAAAAAAAAGTATAGGAATACTCACTCACAATTGACTTTCTACAGAGTTATTGTGACAAAAGGAGAATAAGGAGTAGAATAGCATTCCTACAAAGAAGGCAATCCAGAAAGTCATACCTACAAAACTGATTAAAAACTGCAACCTGATATTTCAACAGAAGCTAAAAATTTTTAGAAAATGGTAGAAGCTATGAAAGAACAGCATAAATCAGAATTAGGAAAATTCAAAAATAAGGAGATTGGAGAAAAGGAAAATTTGAAAACAATGTTAATAAAAACACAATATATCAAAATATGTGGAGTACAGCTAAAACCTTTATAAAAGGAAAAAACATGCAAAAGCCACCAATGAAGTTGCTCAAAAAATCAAATATAAATCTGACAGACATTTAGAAAAATTTCTTTCTATATTCTGGCTGTTAATCTTTTGTTAATTATATGTATCACAAATGTTTTCTCAAAAAACAAATCTGATGGAGCCTCCAAATCAACCAATTTACAGAAAATTCAGAGAACAAAAGAGCACAGTAAATGACGCTACAAGGGTTCAGTCAGCAAATCCAGATGAGTAACAGGACTAATAATCAATTTCTTCAATAAATGAGAGGTGGGTAAAGAAGAGAAGGGGAGAGAGAGACAGAGAGAAGGGAGAACCAGTAGATTAAAAGAGACTTAAGAGACATATCAGCCAATCGAAATGTATGAACCTTAATTGGATCCAAATGCAAACAAAGTATTTGAACTATTTTAAAAGGTTATAAGACAATCAGATAAATGTGAATGACTAGATACTTGATGATATTAAAGAGTTACTGTTAATATTTAGTTATGATGATGGTACGGTGGTTTTTAAGTCCTTATCTTTTAAAAAGACATCCTGAAATTTTTATAGATGAAATTATATATTATTTGGGGTTTTCTTCAAAATAATCTGTGGGGTAGGTGGGGCTCTACATTAAACAAGATTGGCCATATATTGATAATTATTGAAGATGAGTCCCTTATAGCAATGTCTCTACTTTTGTACATGTTTTTAAAATTGCATTAAAAAGTTCCATAGTTAAAGGATTTTTTAAAAAATTATCTTGAAAGATAATACATTACACCAAATTGGCCACTTACACCAAAGAGCAAATTCATTCATTGGGTTATTTAAAGTCACAAAGCCAGGCTCTTAGACTGGGAAAATGAACAAGTGTTGAATGGGGCAATAAAGCCAAGAAATTCCCCAAGTCTGAAAGAACTGTCCAAGACCAGACCTAAGTAAGCTGCCACAGTGGTGTTTCTGGGCACCTAGGTTGCAGAATAAGGAGAAAGCTCTAAACAGGAGGAGGAAGAAAACACAGGAGGGCCGTTTTCAATATTTCATCTGTGTATAACAACATTCCTCTGCTGCTACCCTTCTTGAGGACAAAAGACTCTTATCTCTTGTGCTTTCAGACACCTTTGCAGTCACTGGGATGAAAAGAGTAACCTCACACTTGTTCAGCAAATCATCAGGATTTATTTAAATGACCAACATTGAACATGACTCAATAGAGACATCTCTGTTACAGATGTCTAGAGATCAGAAATGTTTACCCTGTATTCATTGTGTTTCTTGCTTTGAGATTTGAAAAAGCCAAGGAAATGCTGATAAAAGTGTGGCTTTTCCATGGAATATTGAAAGGTCTTGTCGGTGCTCACTTTGGGGTATTTACCTAGCAACACTTACACTTCAAGTTCTCCATTTATAAACAGGAAAAAAACCCCTATCACATCATAACTACTTGATGAAGATGAACAAATTATGTCAAGCATGGTCTTTGCATCCATATATAAACACTGAAGTAAGTAAACAGGCCTAGCTCTACTTTAAGCAGTAGCCAACATCTTGAAAACATTGGAGTCTAGTTTCTACTGACCTGGGCTAGGACATCTCAAAGCTTCTGAACTTATATCCAATCCTCTCTTTAATTTTACTCTTGAGGACCCTGTCAAAGTAAGTTACGTTAGATATTTATGTGCTCCCAAATGCATGCTAAGAAAAGTTTGTCTTGAATTCCTTCATCACCTTTGTCCTTAAAATTTAAACGACATAACTACTGCTCATGGATCTAGTAAACTTGACAAGCCTTAAAAATGTCACAGAGCTGCAGACTTCCTAACAAGACAAAACAGATGAACTGACAACCACCTTGATTACCCATGGCAAATCTTCCTGCCAACCAGGACTATATATAACTTAAAGCCTCGGGGATCTTTTGCTTCCAGTTTGATCTGATCTCAGAACCATTCTGGTATCATAACATTATACCTGTAAAAAAAACATGGAAACAGGCTAGAGAATCATACCCTGAGCTGCTCAAAAGAACTGGTGATAAAAATGTTCTAAAGTAAAATTGTGGTGATAGTTGCATAAAGTTGTAATTATAGTAAACACACTGAATTACACACTTTGGGTGAATTGTATGGCATGTGAAATATATCTCAGTAAAGATATTAAAATTATAGTTATTATTACTAAGCAGAATGGCTGGCACTAGTTTGTTATGCCGCCAAGACAGCTGACACCAGCTTGTAAGTACCAACTTCCTCTGAATGGAACCAGTATCTCATTCTCTTCCACTTACATGATCACTCTTATTCCCTTTCTACTCAGTACTTCATGAGCTTTCAAAAATCACACCAAAGATAACATGAGTATAGTAGGGAGATGGAGTGTTCAGAAGACTGATGGCGATGCCAAGAGATCTGAAGTAGCAAAGGGCAGTCAATGGCAACTCACAGTGAGCTTTAAAAGTAGACACTCAGGGCTTCCCTGGTGGCGCAGTGGTTGAGAGTCCGCCTGCCGATGCAAGGGACACAGGTTCGTGCCCCGGTCCGGGAAGATTCCACATGCCGTGGAGCGGCTGGGCCCGTGAGCCATGGCCGCTGAGCCTACGCGTCCAGAGCCTGTGCTCCGCAACGGGAGAGGCCACGACAGTGAGAGGCCCACGTACGGCAAAAAAAAAAAAAAAAGTAGACACTGAGAAATACCAAAGCGTATCTCTGCAACATGGATCCCGACTTGGCAATATTCAGTTTAATCTAATTCCTCAAGCATGTATTAAGCATCTACTATGGGTGGCACACTAGGTGGTGCTATGAGCAGAGGAGTGGGTGATACCCAAGTCTGTGCTGAATTGCAACTGTGAGCAAAGCTGTGAACTCACAGCCTAGCGCAGTGAGGGCAAGTGAATAGAAAATAATAATATTGTATGATAAGCACAAAAGCAGTCCACCAAAAAAAGACTCGGTGGCTCTAGAAAGGTCAGCAAAACAAAAACAAATGTTTCCAATCTATAACTGGGAGAATCTGAATATGGTCTATATATATTCATGACTGTTAAATTTCCTGGGGCAGTGAGGGTTGCTATATTGTACTTATTTAGGAGAAAGTCCTTGTTCTTAGGATGATGTATTTAGGGGTAAAATGTCATAATGTCTGCAACAATCCCTCAAATAGTTCAGTATAAGATAATGTATATGAGTTGGGGGGTGGGGGAGAGAAACATAAAGAAGAAGACAAACTTCTCAATCTAATTCTGAATGTAAAGTCTAAAACTATACTTTGCCCAGCTACGCTGCTAGCTGGATGAAAGGAAGTGATTTTACATTCGGCTTTATAAAACAGAAGTAATGAGCTTACTTCCAAAGACATAAAGGAGAGAAGACCTTATAACCAAACTGAAGGAGAGAATCACTTCCCAGCTGTAGATGCCACAAAAGAAATTCCCCAAAGGCCGATCTGCACATGAGAAGGAATTCTCTGGCCAAGGAGTGGGAAGCAAAGACACCTGGTCATGATCATCTCAATGGGCTATGAACTTGGCCTTATCCACATCTTTCCTCATCCCTTTTAGCAACCAGACACCAAGACTGTAATCAGACAGAGGCCGCAGCATAAATCTCTACCATAATCATAGAGAAGGGGAGAAATTTTCCAGACATTCCAACTCATACTTCAGACCTCACTGGAAAATCTTAGTTCCACAGCACAATTAGCAGCTATGGGAGCAATCCAACTGATACTAGACATTTCTGTAAGTTTGGAAATCCTGCAAACTAGTGCCAGCCATTCTGCTTAGTAATAATAACTATATTTTTAATAACTTTATTGAGATATATTTCACATGCCATATGATTAACCCAAACTGTGTAATTCAATGTGTTTACTATAATCACAAGGTTATGCAACTATCACCACAATTTCACTTTAGAACATTTTTATCCCCCTAAAACAAAATCCATTAGTAGTCACTCCCCTCCAGACCCCATCCCTTACCAGTCCTAGGCAACCACTAATCTATTTTCTGTCTCTATAGCTTTAGCTATTTTGGATATTTCATATAAATAACATCATACAACATGTGGCCTTTTGTGACTAGCTTCCTTCACCTAGGATGTTTTTAAGGTTTATGCATATTGTAGCATGTATCAGTACCACATTTCTTTTTATTGCTGAATAATATTCCATTGTATGGATAGACCACATTTTCTTTATCCACTCCTCGGCTGATGAACATTTGGGTTGTTTTCACTTTTTAGCTCTTATGAATAATGCTGCTATAACGTTGCACGTGCAAGTTTTTGTGTGAACGTATGTTTTTATTTCTCTTGGGTACATGCTTAGGAGTGGAATTGCAGCATATGGTAACTTCATGTTTAACCTTTTTAGGAACTAGCAAACTGTTTCCCAAAGAAGCTGTACCATTTTACATTCCCATCAGCAATGTATGAGGGTTACAATGTTTCCAAATCCTCTCCAGCACTTGTTATTATCTCTCTTTTGATTATAGCCATCCTCGTGAGAGTAAAGTGGTATCTCACTGTGCTTTTGACTTGCATTTCCCTGACGACTAATGACATTGAGCACCCTATCATGTGCTTATTGGCCATTTGTATATCCTCTTTGGAGAAATATCTGTTCAAATACTTTGCCCTTTTTTAAACTGTGGAATTGGATTATGTCTTTTCATTTTTGAGTTGCAAGATTTCTTTATATATTCTGGATACAAGTCCCTTATCAGATTTATAGTTTATGATAATATTTACTGAGAATCTACCACACGTTAAGCACTACACTAACTGATTCCCAGTTATTATCTTATTAAGTCCTCAAAACAAATTTATGAGAGTAGGTACATTAATTATCATTCCTATTTATAGATGAGAAAACTGAGGCACAGACACCCAAGATTACACCATTAGTGAGTAGTGAAACCAGAATTTGATTCCATGCAGTCAGGTGCCAGAAATCACACTGTGCTCACTACCACTTAGATTTACATGTGCAGCCTCCCCTTCTGCATCAGGAAGAATCTGGCCAATAAAGATTATTCTCTACATATTTCGCTGGATGCTTTTGTTTTTGTTTTTGTTTCTGTTTTTGTTTTTGGCTGCATTGGGTCTTCATTGCTGCACACAGGCCTTCTCTAGTTGCAGCGAGCGGGGGCTGCTCTTCAGTGCGGTGCGCGGGCTTCTCATTGTAGTGGCTTCTCTTGTTGTGGAGCATGGGCTCTAGGCACACGGGCTTCAGGAGTTGTGGCACATGGGCTCAGTAGTTGTGGCTCGTGAGCTCTAGAGCACAGGCTTAGTAGTTGTGGCACACGGGCTTAGTTGCTCCGCGGCATGTGGGATCTTCCCAGACCAGGGCTCGAACCCGTGTCCCCTGCATTGGCAGGTGGATTCCTAACCACTGTGCCACCAGGGAAGTCCCTTCACTGGATGCTTTGAAAATATGGTAGACAAGCATCCCTGAAGGAACAGGATTTCATTAGAGAAATATTTTAGAGCATAAGTCCCTAATGTATGTTCTGTATAATTTTAGCCCAGGGAGTAACTCCTTAAACAGTGTTCGAGAACAAATAGCCTAAAATATGCTGCATGTTCCACCCCTCTCTGGAAGATTCATGATGCATCTTAGTACATTAAAGTCTAGGAGAATTCCCGCAATCAAGAAATGTATTAACCTTTTGAGTGATCATGCATTTGCAAAACCTATATACCCCCCAAATCCCAAACTCTCAGAATATATTTTAGAAAATGCCTCATGAAATAAATGTACACTCCACAGGAGGAGGCTAGACAATCACTCTGTGTTTCTAAAATATATAATCTCCCATGATATTTTATGCCCTAAAGCTTCAGGGATCAAACATAGGCGAGCTTAAACCAAGACCTTGACCTGCTTTCCACTTTCCTCAGCCTTGTTTTAAATGCATAAGATCAACACCTTAAAAGGTGAAGAAGAAAGTCTGTCATTGCTCAGGTAGCTATTGTCCACATCTCTACCTAAATTTTACATCTCTGACCCATCGATGCAGAACAAACCTCCTATTGTTAGTTATTTTTATTGTAAGTAACCAGTTTTCCATTTCCTTCCCCGTCATTGCTTTTCTGTGGATGGGAACCATTTGTGTCATTCAAAATGTGTTCACTTACCCATCTCAGATATTGTTTCAGAGTGGCAGACTCTGAAACATGTTCTCTAACTCATAAGTGGATTACATCTAGAAGCTGAGGACCAAGAAATGTAGGTATAAGCTGTGTGAACTGGACACTAAACAAAATCAAATATCTGTATTCTTAATTTTTAAAAGAAGTGTGAGAAAAGGATATGAAGACATGTAACTTCCAAGAAGAATAGTTCTATAACAGTATCTATCCCATAATGTTCTCGAGTTAATCATCTGAGACAAATGATTGTTGATTTAGTTGTTTTAGAAATACCAGTTTAGGAAAAATGCTGAATTTGATGCATTGATAGTGATTAACAGGGCAGGCTCTTAGATTGCAACTCGTTAGGCTCTTTATCAGTTAGCTCTTGCTCCGTAACAAACTACACCAAATGCAGAAGCTTAAAAAAATAATCACTTATTCTTTCTCACCCACCACTCACTACAGCAGAGCTTGGGTGGAATCAGCTGGGCTTGGCTTCATGCTGTTGGTTGGGTCTAGGCCTGCTTGACATGTTTCTCTCCCTCTTTGGATCAGTGGTTTAACTGGCACATGTTCTTCTCATGATAGCAGCAGAAATGCAAGAGGACAAACTCAATCACAGGAGTACATTTCAAGTTTCTGCTTGCATCATTTCTGCTAATATCCCATTGACCAATTCAAGTCGATGACCAAGCTCAAAGGCAACAAGTGGTGAGGTACACTCCACCCACCAAGAGACCAAAGCAAGTCACACAGCCAAGCCCCAAATCAGTGGGATGGGCATATGTACTCCTCCCCTGGAGCTGTGGGTGAGAGCATGAGTATTTTTGTACAATAATCCAATCTTTTACAGGCTCCCAGTCTTGGTTTTGCCACATATCAGCTATGTGGCCTTAGAAAAGTGTCTTAACCACTCTGTTCCTCAGTTTCTTCTCCTGTAAACTGGGGATAAAATAGTGCTTACGTTAAAGCATTCTTGTGATGAGTGAATGAGGAGATGCATGTAAAGTGTTAGCAATCATTACTTGATTATCTATCGCCACCATTAGCAGTTGCAAGAATGGTCGAAATACTATAGAGACTTAATTTTTCCTTACAAAGTAAAACAAGGGTTCCCGAGTCATCAGATGCTAATACCAAAGCATTTTTTAAAAGGCCGAACTTCTTTTCAATAGAGAAAATGTTTACATTAATGTAATGGAAAATCAGAGAGATAAAGCTGATTGGAAGTTCTGACCCAATGCTAACCCTATAACAACCATCTAGGAAAAAAATGAAAAATATATATATATGCCTTAGTTATCTGAATATGTTATGCAAAATCTTATCTACTTTTTTAACCTAAATTACGGAAAGCTGAATTACCCAGATAGTTGCTTCAGTCCTCCATATCATTTTGTATAAATTTGCAAAACAAAGGGGAGGGGGGAAAGTGGCACTACATTTTCATAATAACAAACATGCATTATAAGGAAAAACATTTTAAGACTATTAAATAAACCTTTATATAGGAGTATTGCTAAAAGCAGGAGAGCTAGCAATACAGTATCCTACATAGAAAGAAAATTATTGTGGTCCGTTTTTTCATAACTCAGTTGTAAAAGTAGTTCAGCCCAAACTCATCAGCTTTTTCTGAGAAACTGACTTAAATATTTATTTATTTATTTGGCTGCACCGGGTCTTAGTTGCAGCATGCAGGCTCTTAGTTGCGGCATGTGGGATCCAGTTCCCTGACCAGGGATCAAACCTGGGCCCCCTGCATTGGGAGTGCAGAGTCTTAACCACTGGACCACCAGGGAAGTCCAAACTGACTTAAAATTGAATCATCTTCCAGAGTATACATTCTACCCATTTGACTCCTACCCAAACAGCTTGAATTGTGAATTCTGCTCCTCCTCAGGACTTCAGAAGACCTTACTATCATTCCCATTGATTCAACACTTACCTATATCTCTGAATGGGGCAAATCTTTTTCTAGATACTGTAAACATGGCTCATTCCCCAACACAAATGGAATCAAGTTAAGGGCTTATGTTTCTTCAAACTGCCCTAAGGACTTAGCCCAGTAACTTTGGCATAGAGGGTATTTCCTAAGTATTTGACTAACTGAACCAGTTGTCTACATAATGACACATTACTTCAGTCTACAGCAGATGTACAAGCAATGTCCAGAGAACTTTTATTAATGACTAGAAAATCATCATGTTTGTGTGAATAAGTGAAAGCTGTCTGCATCTTCTCTACCTAGTAACATCTGTACTTCTAGTTCTCTTTCTCATACTGATTTACAGGGTCAAGTAGAGATTAAACCTTTTTAGACTAGTCTAATTCAGCTACAAATATATAAATATATCAATAAAGAATCCCCACAGAAGGACTATTATGAATCGTAACAGCAGCCTTGATTCTGAAATTACTACACACACACACACACACACACACACACACACACACATATACACACACACCCTTAATCACCAAGGTCTGTTAATCCTGTCTCCTAAATATTTCTTAAACTCTCAACATCTCTCTCTCTCTCTCTTTTTTTTGGCTGCGCCATGCAGCATGTGAGCTCTTAGTTGCGCCATGTGGGATCTAGTTCCCTGACCAGGGGTGGAACCCACGTCCCCTGCAGTGGAAGCGTGGAGTCCCAACCACTGGACAGCCAGGGAAGTCCCTTAAATTTTCGACTTCTCTCTATTTCTGTTGCCACTAGCCATTACTGGTCTTTTAGATTACTGCAACTGTCGCCGTCCTCTTCTTGCTGAGGGCTTGCCTCATTCCAGTCCATTCTCCAAAATTCAAATTTAATTATGAGGGATCAGGGGAAAAAAATGACAATAACATTTATAGCTCCTCCCATCAAGTGGTAGAATTTATTTCTCTACTCCTTGAATCTGAGCTTGGCCCTGTGATTTGCTTTGGCCCATAGGACATTAATAAATAGGACCCAAGCAGAGGCTTCAAAAGTGCTCACACATCTTGGATTTGAAGAATCGATATTGTGAAAATGACTACACTACCCAAAGCAATCTATAGATTCAATGCAATTCCTATAAAGTTACCAATGGCATTTTTTACAGAACTAGAACAAAAATCTTAAAATGTGTATGGAGACACAAAAGACCCCACATAGCCAAAGCAATCTTGAGGGGAAAAAAATGGAGCTGGAGGAATCAGACTCCCTGGCTTCAGACTATACTACAAAGCTACAGTCATCAAGACAATATGGTACTGGCACAAAAACAGAAATATAGATCAATGGAACAGGACAGAAAGCCCAGAGGTAAACCCACTGCACCTATGGTCAACTAATCTATGACAAAGGAGGCAAGTAAATACAATGGAGAAAAGACAGTCTCTTCAATAAGTGGTGCTGGGAAAACTGGACGGCGACATGCAAAAGAATGAAATTAGAACACTCCCTAACACCACACACAAAGATAAACTCAAAATGGATTAAACACCTAAATGTAAGACCAGACACTATAAAACTCTTAGAGGAAAACATAGGAAGAACACGCTTTGACATAAATCACAGCAAGAACTTTTTTGACCCACTTCGAGTAATGGAAATAAAAACAAAAATAAACAAATGGGACCTAGTGAAACTTAAAACCTTTTGCACAGCAAAGGAAACCATAAACAAGATGAAAAGACAACCCTCAGAATGGGAGAAAATATTTGCAAACGAGTCAATGGACAAAGGATTAATCTCCAAAATATATAAAGAGCTCATGCAGCTCAATATTAAAAAAACAAACAACCCAACTAAAAAATAGGCAGAAGACCTAAATAGACATTTCTCCAAAGAAGACATATAGATGGCCAAGAAGCACATGAAAAGATGCTCAACATCACTAATTATTAGAGAAGTGCAAATCAAAACTACAATGAGGTATCACCTCACACCGGTTAGAATGGGCATCATCAGAAAATCTACAAACAACAAATGCTGGAGAGGGTGTGGAGAAAGGGTAACCCTCTTGCACTGTAGGTGAGAATGTAAATTGATACAGCCACTATGGAGAACAGTATTGAGGTTCCTTAAAAAACTAAAAAAGGAACTACCATATGACTCAGCAATCCCACTACTGGGCATAGACCCAGAGAAAACCATAATTCAAAAAGACACATGCACCCCATTGTTCACCGAAGCACTATTTACAATAGCCAGGTCATGGAAGCAACCTAAACACCCATCGACAGACAAATGGATAAAGAAGTTGTGGTACATATATATAACGGAATATTACTCAGCCATAAGAAGGAACGAAATTGGATCATTTGTAGAGATGTGGATGGACCTAGAGACAGTCATACAGAGTGAAGTAAGTCAGAAAGAGAAAAACAAATATCATATATTAACGCATATATGTGGAATGTAGAAAAATGGTACAGATGAACCAGTTTGCAAGGCAGAAATAGAAACACAGAGGCAGAGAACAAAGGTATGGACACCAAGGGGTGGGGGTGATGGAGGTGGGATGAATTGGGAGATTGGGATTGACATATATATACTAATATGTATAAAATAGATAACTAATAAGTACCTACTGTATAAAAAATAAATAAAATTTGGGCTTCCCTGGTGGCGCAGTGGTTGAGAGTCCGCCTGCCGATGCAGGGGACACGGGTTCGTGCCCCAGTCTGGGAAGATCCCACATGCCACAGAGTGGCTGGGCCCGTGAGCCATGGCTGCTGGGCCTGCGCATCCGGAGCCTGTGCTCCGCAACGGGAGAGGCCACAACAGTGAGAGGCCCGTGTACTGCCAAAAAAATAAATAAATAAATAAAATTCAAAAAAAAAAGTGCTCACACATTGGTACTTGCCTTCTCTTGCTGCTGGGAACCCTTCAGCCATTGTGAGACCAAGCCTGGGCTAGCCTATTGGAGGATGAGAGACCATGTGGAAAGAGATCCCAGCCATCCCACTGAGGTCCCTGATATAGGAGGCCTTCCTAGACCATCCAGCCTCAGCTGAGCTGCACTAGACCAAAAGAATAGCCCAGCCTACCCACAGCTTCATGATAAATAATAAAAGGCTGGTGTCTTAAGCCACTACGTTTTGATGTAGTTTGTTATACAGCCAAAGCTAACTGATCTTTTTTGTCCCTTGCTTAAAATCCCAAAAGAGATTCCCTCAAGCAAAAGCCCAAACACCTTAACTTACTAAATGTGGCCCTTCACAATGGAACACCAGCGAAACTCTATAGTCTCATCTCTCACCATTCCCTCTCCTCCCCTCCCAACTTCTGCCATATAATTAACGTTTTTAAACCTTTAAAACCCTACCTAATAATACAGCAGTCTCATTTATGTCCTTAGCTAAACCCCCATTATTCTCTGAGTCCTTCCTGCATTCTGCGAAATAGCCATTTCTTGTTGATTTTAATTTATTAAACACACACCACTCAATTTTCAGTGCCCTGTAGGAAGTTCTTTCACTGTATAATAAAAAGTTGCTGCTGTTTATTCATATTTTAATGATACCGTGAATACAATGGTGCATATTCTGACTCCTATTCTTAGAGAAATGGTCTCTGTTGGATTCTCACTGCCATTCATTTTTCTATTTATTGTTGGACTTTGCCATTATGATAATTCCGTATACATCAAAATAATATCATCATGGGCCAGTTGCTTTGTTCAAAAATGAGCCACCTTGTCAATTTGTTTCCTCTTATATTCAGTAACAGAGCTTACAGCCGGATTAACGTTTTAATTGAGCCCCACGTGTGTTCGTAGCTCCCTGTAGAAACTCAGTAGTCCTCAGAATACTGAACTCATTACTCTTTTCCAGCTGCTCTAAACTAATCCACCATCATTTGGTTAAAAGTAGGCATATTCGGGACTTCCCTGGCAGTCCCGTGGTTGAATTTGGGAGAATGGACTGGAACAAGGCAAGCCCTCAGCAAGAAGAGGTAGGCGACAGTTGCAGTAATCTAAAAGACCAGTAATGGCTAGTGGCAACAGAGATAGAGAGATGTTGAGAATTTAAGGGACTTCCCTGGCTGTCCAGTGGTTGGGACTCCATGCTTCCACTGCAGGGGGCATGGGTCCCATCCCTGGTTGGGGAACTAAGATCCTGCATGCCACGGGATCTTAAAATTCCAGGTACATGGGCGAGTGTTCATTTACATGGTTAAAATGGCATCCTAGAAATGTCTTCTATTTCTCTATTCCACTGCCCACACACACAAAGCCACTTTTAGCGAGACTATTACATCTTCACAGCGATACTGCTGGCAGAATGTGACTGCAAAGGGACAAAACTAAATGTGAGCCAAAAAGCGGTCACTTTGACAAGCTTTTTACTGTGTTTCCCTGTCATCCAACCACTGGGATCACTACCCTAATTCCTAGGGACCCTCCTACCTTGACCAGCTAAGGCAGCACACAAAACCCACTGTGGTGAAAAGGAGTCTGGTTTTTAAAAATAGCCCTTTTGGTTTTTTAGCTAAGTTACAATTATGCTGTGCAACACATTCATATGAACAGCCTAGCTACACTCCTTTATTAGGCTAAAATTCATCACAGAGCCAACAAATATTCACCCAACGCCTGCTACATGGCAGCCATTCCACATTTTCCAACAACTGAATGAAACTCACACCGTGATTTACATTACCCCAGTTAACGCGCCTCCTGTTTCACATAATTCACCATAAGGTCTTCCTATATCCAAGTCCACTTTCATGCCCCACAGCCGGTCACCCAGTCTTGTCAATACCATCTCCCAAGTATTACCTAGCTCTGCCCCTCCCCCTCCACCTTTCATCCTACCACTCAAATCCAGGCCAGGACTTACCACAGCCTTCTAGTATAGCTTCACGCCTTCATCTTTTTCCCTTAAACTCAGAATGGTCATCTAAAAAGCAAGCATGAATGTGTCACTCCCAGCTTAAAATCCCTCAAAGGCCCCCCCGCTATTCTATAAGTCCCTAGATCCTAAGCATGGCCTAAATCCTTCCTTGTCGTCACCCTTGAGGCTTTCCCTCCCTTCCTGGTGCTGTGAAGAGTGAACTTGCAGGGCTCTGAGGAGTGGGCAGCACGGCATAAGAAGCGCACAAAGGCCTGGGCCAGACCAGAATCCCTCTCCCACCAAATGTCTCTTACTCTTCTCCCTCCCAGCTACTCCAGAAATTGGGGGCAGCCAGCAAAGAATTATGCTATTTTGGGCCTCTGTGAGCTAGAGAACCAGGGCTGGGCAAATGACAAAAGAATTAGCTAAATTGTTGGCTTTTCCTCAGTCTTTGCTTCTCTTAAGCTGAAAATCAATAATTGGGAATTGACTCATGAACTACTACACATGCTCAGAGCAGCTTCTGTTTTCCACACAGTTCTAGAAACCCAACAACAAGCTCTAAAATTCAAGGCCAGGCACTAGCACTAAGATTCTACCCTAGGATGGTGGGTAGGATGGTGGTTGTGGGACCAGAGCCTACCCTTAAGGGTTAAAGGCCACCCACAGGCCCAGAGGGGCCCACAGCAAGAAAAGAGCCTTTATGATGACATTTCTTGGTTCACCATGCCTGGACACCCCACACCGGGACATCATGGAAGTAGCTAAGTATTATTTTTAAGTAACATTTATCTTTTATATATTATGAAAAAACTGTGCTTTTTTAAAAAAAGTTTCAAAAATACAGTCAGAGAGAAAATTAAAAATTACCTACAATCTCATTACTAAGGTACACTTTTTAAAATTTTTGTTGAAGCATAGTATACACACAGAAAAGTTCACAAAACAGCATGATTTACTAGTTGGTTGATATCTTTATGGTCTTTTTTTTTCAATGTGTAGATATACATGTTTTCACCAAAACAAGATTATACTGTGCATACTTTTTTCTTTTTCATTTTTTATTTACAAAGTGTTATGAAAAATGAACATCTTTTCAGGTCACTAAATATTATTCTACTGCATCATTTTAGTAATAGCTTCATATTTCATTATTCAATTTAGCTAATACCCTAACCTAGATTTAAACTGTCTTCATTTTTCATTATTATAAACACTGCATTGAACATCCTTTTAGACTTAATCTTTGCATAGTTCTATATTTCTGAGACATTCAAAGGTTATAAAACTCCTTGAAATACACCTTCAAAATATATTAAATCAATACATTTCCTTTAAGCATCATTTTCTCTAAGCATCATTTTCTCTGTGGTTAATATTAAAATAACTGACCGACAAACAGCATTTGGGAAAATGTATTAGATGATTAAGTTTCTCAGAAAAAGGTTATGTTTTAACCTTTAAACATATACCACTTATTCACAATGGGGAAGAGATGAGAGAAAAGTATAAATCAACTCAAATATCTTGCATATAGATAAGAGCTACAAGAAGATGCTTAATTGGGAGCTTTGACTGAGACACTAGGACATCAGAAGCCAAACTGATTTGTAGGACAGACTACCACGCAGAAATTTCATAGTAGGAAAATGAATGTCAGTTAGATATTTCATCCACACCAATGATATAAAAGAAAAATGTTTGAAATTAAAGAGAACTTGTAAAGAGAATAATTTTTACTTTTTGGAAAGGGCTGAATTCTGAGTCTCATTAGTATACCCTTCAAGGAGATGGGATGGGGTGGGGGCACTGCCTCTATCTCCAAGCCAGGTGAGACAGGCTCCACAGGCATCACTTGGAGAGCTTGGTACCTGTTCAACAGAAGATGGCACGTGGTGAACTGATGGCTGACTGAGAACTGATGGTTGACTTTAGAAAGCCAATGTAGCTGAGAAGTAACTACAGTAATATTCAGTTACAGGTCAAATGTGTATAAATCCTGGGGAACAAATGAGGACCCTGCCCAAGAGGGCGCCTGCCGGAGTGTGAAGCCTGCAAGACTAACAGGCTATGGGAGGCATCAGGACAGAGACTGAGGGGATGGTGGCAGCTGGCCGAAGGAGCAGCATTGCCCGAAAGGCGGGAGGCCCAGCATGGGTTCTCTGCAGAACCCGCAAAAAAGCTCTTAGACAATCAACTTCAAACATTTGACCAGAGATCGCAAAGCCACTCTGAAACAGGGCCAACAAATAAAAACGTTCCTGCTCCTCCTTCCCTTCCTCTCTTCCCATGCTCTGATTCCAAAGGGGTCAGAAAGCCTAGGCAGCAGGCTGGGGAAGAGAAGCAGGGAACAGAGGAATTTCGCTTTCAGTCAGGCTTGGACTCTTTGGGACTGGAAGACTTTTACTGAGTTGAGATTGGGTTTGCAAATTAAAGTCACCTTAGAAGTTGCTTATTTCCCATGAGTAGCCAGGAAATCTTGGGACTTGATGGAATTCTTAAACTATGGCTGTAGAAGAATGTTTTCCACAAAACAAATGTAAAGGGACAATGGGAGCAACTTCCCAGGTGGCGCACTGGTTAAGAATCTGCCTGCCAGTGCAGGGGACACGGGTTCGAGCCCTGGTCCAGGAAGATCCCACATGCCACGGAGCAACTAAACCCATGCACCACAACTACTGAGCCTGAGCTCTAGAGGCCGCGAGCCACAACTACTGAAGCCCAAGCTCCTAGAGCCCGTGCTCTGCAACAAGAGAAGCCACCACAATGAGAAGGCTGCGCACTGCAACAAAGAGTAGACCACGCTCGCCGCAACTAGAGAAAGCTGGTGCACAGCAACGAAGACCCAACGCAGCCAAAAATAAATGAATATTTTTAAAAAGGGACGTTGGGAGACCAAAAAAATTGTTGATGCTTTCTAAGTTCATCCCAAGATTCTTGTCTATTTGATGTATGAGTTACACAGCTAACATTTTTAGAAGTTACATGGGCCAAGAACTGGGCTAAACTTTTTATGCATAATTTAACTAAATTCTTACAACTCCATGAGTAGATACTATAATTTCCCTGAATTGATAATTAAAGAAAAGTAAGGTCCAAAGACATGAAGCAACTTATCTGAGATCACACATCTATTAAGGTCAAATCCAGATCTGTTTGACTCCCAAAACCATGCTTTGAACCATTACTCTGGTAAGTTACTGGTGAACACTTTGGTATAGAATGTACAACTCTCAAACTATAAGGATTGGCTTATCAAACAATCGTTCACTTGGATATATTTCATGTATAGAAAAAAATTACCAAAACATAATCTTTAAAAATGGCAAGCAAAATGCTTGAGTTTTTTTTTAGTACTCAGAGCTTAGAACAGCTAAAAGGTTTCAGCAATGTTATATTGCATACAAATTTCAGATTAAGGTTAAACATGTCTGTGGAATGTCCCCATGCAATTCTATCGTAGAATAACAGCACAGGTCCTCATCCCTAGCTCTTGGTAAACATGAGTAGTTGGAATCCATTGTTGTAAGAGCTTAATATCCCCCAGGCATGGAGCTGGCCTGAAAGTGAGTTAGTTTTCCAAGGCCTCACATCAATAGAAACTTCTTTGCTATAGATTTGATTTTTATGAATTGGGATTAACGGAATGAGCATAGAGTGACCGCAGTTATTAGGGAATGCTTTCATCGGTGAAAGCCGACTGGAGGAGGGAGAGGGTTACCCAAACAGTTCAGCTGTATATCTCTGCTAACTGTGATTTAATCCCAGTTTATAAAAGCACCTGTGTTATTTGTCATAGGTCTTAGTCCTGCCAACTACACCAAACAATGGCAACCTCTGTGCAGTGGGTGAGAGGAGAGGACTAAATGATGTGTGTCAATGTCTAGAGGGATTAAGATGATGTAGGCTCATTTTCACGAACATCCTGGACTACATTTTGAATATGCCTTTCCAAAACGAAATTCCACAAGACCGTCTACCACCTCCACTCTTTATGGCGTGCTTAACTCATCTCAGGGGACTAGGCTGTATTTTCTTCTCCTCTGCCTTCCCTGGAATGGATACTCCTTTCCTCCTTTTTCGGAAAATAAAACTGGAGAGTGCTTTATGCCTGAGAAGCTCTTCACAAATTGTTAGTTGCACAACTTCTTTTAGTTTCCTTTCACTGACATGTCAAATCATCTTTCTTCCTAGGCTCAAGGCAAAGCAGCACTTGAGCATAAGATCTTCTGTTCTTCCCTTCACTGGTCTCATCAGCCCACCTTCCTCCTCTTTCACTGTGAATCTATTCATCCTCTCTCCATTGCCTTATCCAGAGCTGACGGAGATACCACACTCCCTTATATTTCACATAACCAAGAATTAAAAGCATGTCTGAATTTAAAACATTTCCTGCGACTAAGGAAAAAATTTTCTGCCTTCCACAGTGGAACAAGAATTACATTAAAAGACAGGTCGCAAAAAAATAGACTTGGATGCCTGCGAACTTAGCCAGGAATCAGAATCTGAAAATTTATAGTGTGTCCTGAAGAATTCTGAATCCTTCGTCCTTCTCTGAGAGCCGCTATGCAGAACTCTGAGTGACAGACAGTACGGTGCAAGCCACGATTTCAATTCTGCTTGCCTCATTCTTTGCATAGACAGCATCGAGCTGATAGAATGCAACTGAAAACATAATTTAGATGGGAAAATACAACACATTCTTCCCAGGAAGGAGGGTGGGGGGAGGGGGGAAGAACAGGGACATAGCTTGACGCAGCCAGCAGAGGGCGCAGCTTACACATATAAGTATAAACAAGCCTGCAATGGAAGCTGTAAGGGCTCCTGCGATTTTTGTCACAATTTCACATTATCGAAAACCATATCCAAGCTCCCGTGGACAAAACTCTGGTATAGTCACTCAGTTCTCTCCTCTTGTTCAAATAACACTATTTTCTACTGCCCCCAGGTCCAGCACTCAAACTGCCACTTTTCTGCCCCTGACTCTGGCATGGGAAAGAGAGTGCAGATAAACTCCTTCAAAAACAGCTTCCCAGAAAGAGTGACCTGTATTCCCAAGCAGCCTTCATTTGTTTAAGAGACTTGCACCTAGAATTTCTTGATCAAAGCTAATGCGCTGTAAATTTCTTCATTTAACAGACTTAGTCTGTTCAACTCTTGACACTGGGAATTGGGATTTCCCAGAACTATTAGCACTACACAGTAGGCACTCCACGCCGGCCAAGAACTGGGGATTAACAGGTATTTGTCTCAGCTAATTTCACTCTCTATACCGGGTCTATAGAGACTGGGGCTTCTTGGCGGAGTGTGTGCCACCCTGCTAATTGGCTACGAATGTAACTTCTCCAGCATGCCAATGGAGCACGGGGTAGTCCACAGTCTTAAGAGGCTTGAGACAAATGGATCCTTACACCGGGCATTCGGGAAAGTTGAGGGTTGCTGGGCAAGCACTATAATTGTAAATGGTTCATCTGCCAACTTTTACCTCCCACTGGCTATCAAACTCTCACCCCTGTAGACTATGTAGTGATCGTTTGTAAAAAGTATGCTCAGTGACAATTGCATCTGTGAAATCCTAGAGTAACAAAGAATTTCCATACATTCTATTCAGGATGCATTTGCAAAATCAAAGGTCCTAGAGGGAGTTGCCATAAAACGCACAATTCCCTGAGTCAGATAAAGTCAGTATACTCATCAGCATATTCACAGATTATATAAATCATTTCTGGGAAGAAGACTATCAATAAAGAGAAAGTTGTTAGTCCCTTTTCACATGCCCTATCCTTCTACTCCCTGCTGATAATCAAGACTCTCTGAATGATAGATCCAACTTCTTAAGTTTCTGACATAAGAAATGAAGAGTCAAATATTAAATAATACTATATGTATTATTTATCTACTGCTACATAACAAATTATCTCAAACTTAGCAGCTGAAAACAATAAACATTTATTATTTCATAGTTTCTGTAAATCGAGAATCCAAGAGCAGCTCAGCTGGGTGGTGTTGATTCAGTCTCTCATGAGGCTACGATCAAAGTGTGGCCCAGGGCTACAGTTAGCTGAAGGCTCAACGGGGGGAGAAGCCAGGTCAAAGATGGCTCACATGGCTGTTGGCAGGCCACAGAAGATCCACGTCCAAACTCACTACCGTGCACCTCTCCACAGAGCTGCCTCGTAACATAGCAGCTGGCTTCCACCACACTGTGCACTGAATGTTTGTATCCCCACAAAATTCCTAAGTTGAAGCCCTAAGCCCCAGTGTGGCTGTATTTGGAGATGGGGCCTCTAAGAAAGTAACTAAGGTTAAATAAGGTCATAAAGGTAAGGCCCGGATCCAATAGGATTAGTGTCACTATAAGAAGAGACTCCAGAGAGCTCTCTCTCTCCCTCCCACACATAGAGGTCATATGAGCACACAGCGAGACGGTGTCTGCCTATAAGACAGAAAGAGAGCCCTCATCAAGAATAGAATCAACCAGCACCTTGTTTTGGGACTTCTAGCCTTGAGAATTGCGAGAAAACTAATTTCTGTTGTTTAAGCCACCCAGTCTGTGGTATTTTGTTATGGCAGCCCAGGCAGACTAACATACCCCAGAACAAGCACTCCAAGATGAAAGTCACAGTCTTTTTATAACCTAATATCAGAAGTGGCATCTCATCACTTCTGCCATATTCTTTTCATTATAAGGAAGTCAATAAGTCCAGCCCACACTCAAAGGGAAAGAATTACACAAGGGTATGGACATCAGGAAGCAGGGATCACTGGGAGCCATCCTGGAGGCTGCCTGCCACATTATATAAGACCCAATTTATTGACTAGAACCATGTCTACAGGGAACTACATTCAATACCCTGGGATAAACCATAATGGAAAAGAATCTGAAAAGGGATGTATGTACTGTATATGTATAACTGAATCAATTTGCTGTACAGCAGAAATTAACACACTGTAAATCAACTATACTTCAATAAAATAAAATTTTAAAAAACATGTCTACAGTTATACTTTTACTACTGTATATATTATAATACAAGCAGTGCTTGTTACTCTTAGCATTTGTAAGGAGGTAAAACTGGATTTCAAATAATGGGTGCATTTTGAAAGTTAGCTCACAATTTGGGAGTCCACTGCTTTATAATGCCATTCACACATGTGCTCTTATTTTTCTCCCCTTTTCCATTCCTCTGAGTAAATACATGCATGTGGATACCACTTCCGGTGCTACAAATGTTGCCAGTGGGATGTGTGGTTCACCATTCCAAGCTTGTTGTCTGGGCTATCTGCCACATCTGCCACCCAATAGTAAACCTCTTATTACAAAGCCCATCTTTCTATCAGATGGCTACACCCTAGATTGATTAATTGAGCCCCTCTCAACACTGTCATAATGAAAATAACCATAATACATTTCCAAGTGTGTGTGCTTTACCATGATGAACTGTAATGGTTTTATTATCATTTAGCCACTACACAGATCTCCGTAAGACGGTACAGATACACCCAAACAAACTTTTTGGCCAACTCAACACTATCGTTCATCTCACCTTTATTTTTACATCTGTAATAATACTTGAAATAGAAACTTCTTGGAGATGAACATTGGGAGAATAAAGTAAGTAAATAGTAGAATGAAAATTTTCTATGTCAGGTTTACTCTATCTTGTATAATTTTTTTTAACACATGAGCTTCTTGATTATGGTTTCTGAATTTCCTTCATTGTATGCATTGAAATGATATTAAGTCTCTTAAGGCATAATTTTTTTTTTTTTTTTTTTTTGCGGTACACGGGCCTCTCGCTGTTGTGGCCTCCCCCGTTGCAGAGCACAGGCTCGACGCGTAGGCTCAGCAGCCATGGCTCACGGGCCCAGCCGGTCCACGGCATGTGGGATCTTCCCGGACCGGGGCACGAACCCATGTCCCCTGCATCGGCAGGCGGACTCTCAACCACTGCGCCACCAGGGAAACCCAAGGCGTATTTAATAATTCCATTGTATCAAACTAATGTAAGTGTATCATGTATCGTTTAGAATGCATTTGAAAGCATTCATCAAATTTTTAATATTTAATTTGGCATTTAAACATAATGCCAACATAATGGAATATTGAAATACTAAATTATTACTTAAAATAAAAGATTGCTGTTTGGAGTAATGAGATGGTATATGTAAAAGCACCTGATACAGTAGCAGAGAGCTCAAAGTTATATTCCAAATAAATGCTACTTGATATTAAATTCTGGCCATCAAATAAAGTGCAAATGAAAAGGAACTAAAGAGAAACCAAAAAAAAGTGAAGCTAACCCTGCATGGCTCCAGAACTGGAAATAGGAAACACGTTACACTGACATGTAAGTCTTCGGCCCCCCGATCCCATTAACATACAAATCATTAACACTATGCAAATCAGTAACAAAATCAAGATTCCCAGAGCAATTTCTATTCCCACCTCTGCAGAGAGATCTAGTCTAGTTAGTTGTACAGAAAGAGCTTCTGGAAAATTTGATTAATTAGGGGAAAACATGATAGTCACAAGAGAAAACTTGCAGTTAATCCAAGTTCAGTTAGTCAAGGTTACAAAGAGGAAAATCATATAGGCTACTTAGCCTTGCGTAATGAGAATTCCATTCCACAGCCACCAATGTACCTCTGACTGCAGCCAACCAACACATAAAATTAGGTCATTGAGTAAGGCAGGCATAACGAGGGATTTTAATTTTTTCCTTTTTAGCATTCCTACTGAAAAGTAACCCGACAGAGCAGTCCTGCTTACAGTGAAGTGAGAAGGGGGTAAAAGTCACCTCATTCTCTCCTGTAAGTATTGGCATCAATAGCTCCCAACTCAAAACCACAGTGATTCAAATGGTAAAACAACATTTAGGAGAGAAAATTTCTGTTTTAATTTGCTACTGCCATGCAAGACTTCTATGGGACAAATTTCACAATAATGGAGAAAAAATACTTATTAAAGGTAAATTAAAATAAAAATGAAATATTTTCACCAAAGAAGTATGACGTTTCTTTCTCTTTTTAAAATTTGTTTATTTTGAAATAATCAGATAGTAAAGAAAAGCCTATCCTGTATCCCCTACACCCAGTTTTTCCCGATGGTTACATCCTGCATAACTATAGTGCAATATTAAAAGCAAGAAATAGATAATACGTGTGTATAGTTCTATACCATTTTATCACTTCTGTAGATATGTGTAACCACCACTGCAATCAAGATGCAGAACTATTCCACCATCATAAAGATTCCATCAAGCTACCGCTTCAGAGTCACACCCACCCGCCCCACCAACCCTAACCCTTGGCAGCCACTAATTTGTTCTCCACCAATTTAAGTGTGTCATTTTGAAAATGTTATATAAATGGAATCATACAGTATGTGACCTTTTAAGATTGGCTTTTTTCACTCAGTATAATGCCCTTGAGGTCCATGAAAGTTGTTGTGTACATAAATAAATTTTTAGTGGTTGCTCTAGGTATTTCATTATACATTCATAACTTATCATAGTCAATTGGTGTTGAAATATTAGCAGTTCAAGTGAAATGTAGAAACCTTACCTCACTTTAAGTCCCCTTATACTCCTCTGTTTATAATATAATTATCTTAAATATTTCCTCTACAAAACATTGAGAAACACATCAAAAATGTCATACTTTTTGCTTCAGCTATTAAATATAATTTAGAAAACTCAAGAGGAGAAAGTCTATTGTATGTATCCATATTTTTGCTCTTTCCTTTGTACTGCCTTCCTGATGCTTCAAGATTCTTTCATTTCCTTTCAAGTTCAAGAACTTCCTTTAGACTTTTTTTTAATAAATGTATTTATTTATTTACTTATTTTTGGCTGCATTGGGTCTTTTTTGCTGAGCATGGGCTCTAGGCGCATGGGCTTCAGTAGTTGCGACATGTGGGCTCAGTAGCTGTGGCTCACAGGCTCTAGAGCGCAGGCTCAGTAGTTGTGGCACACGGGCTTCGTTGCTCCGTGGCATGTGGGATCTTCACAGACTAGGGCTCAAACCCATGTCCTCTGCATTGGCAGGCGGATTCTTAACCACTGTGCCACCAGGAAAGCCCTACTTTAGACATTTTTTAAGGGTAGGTCTGCTAAGGACACATTCTTTTACTTTTTCTTAATCTGAGAATATCTTTATTTCTCTCTTATAACTAAAGGATAGTTTTACTGAATGTAGAATTTGTAGTTAACAATTCTTTCCTTTCAGCACTTGAAAAATGTTGTGCCATTTGTTTCTAGCCTCCATGATTTCTGATGAGAAACCCCTGTCATTCAAATTATTTTTCCCACTATAGATAATGTATCATTTCTCTCTGGCTGCTTTCAAGATATTTTCTTGGTCTTTACTTTCGTTAAGTTTGATTATATGTCTTGGCATGGATTTCTTTGGTTGATCTTGTTTGGGAGTCTCTAAGCTTCTTGAATCTGTAGGTTTATGTCTTTTGCCAATTTGGGATATTTTCAGTCATTGTTTCTTTGACTACTTTTTCAGCCTCATCCTCTTTCTTCTCTCCTTCTGGGACTCCAGTCACACAAATGTTACAGCTTTCGTTATAGTCCCACAGGTCTCTGAGTCTCTGGCTCAGTTTTTTCAGTCTATTTTCTCTCTGTTGTTCAGATTGGGTAATTTCTATTATTCTATATTTAAGTTCACTAATTCTTTTCGCCCTCCTCTCCATTCTGCTGAGGGTTGTTTGTTTGTTTGTTTTGGGGGGGGTTGGTTATTTTATTATTCAAGTCTAAAATTTCCCATTTGATTCTTCTTTATATCTTCTATAGGATATATTTGCTCTTAATGGATTTGCTGAAGCCAAAAATAACAATCCCAACCACCTGGGTTTCACACAGGAGAAGACTTGTTTTGACAAAAGCATAAAATGGCACCATAGTAAATATACTGTCATAGTGTTAAGTGAAGATAGGAGTAACCAAGAATGAGAAAACAGAAGCTAATAGTCAGCTGGCAAGGAGACACATACATCTGTATATCCTGGTTATGAAGAAGCAATGGAATTTCCTTATGTAAGCTTTAGTGCTTCTGCAGGACTAGAAGGCTGCTACACAATTATTCACTGGTAAGTCCAAGCACCAGATGCCTCTTCAGTTACCCAAAAGAGAAGAAGCTAGAGGCATGACTTCAGGCATCTTAGTAAGTCTGAGTTTTCACCGTCAGCACCACAATTTCAGGTGACACTCCAACCAGACATGAGAGTTCAATACAGTTGACCCTTGAACATCCAAGGGTTAATGATGTCGACCTTCCATGCGGTTGAAAATCTGCATATAACCTACAGTCAGCCCTCCACATATATTGTTCCCAGTGTCTGCAGTTCCTCCATTATCCACAGTCCTGCAACTGAGAATGCAACCAACCACACATATCGTGTAGTATTGTAGTATTTACTACTGAAAAAAATTCACATATAAGTGGACCTGCACAGTTCAAACCTGTGTTGTTCAAGGGTCAACTGTATAATGTATCATCTGAGAAACAGGGATAAAATATAATCCTGTACTTTACTTTATGCTGAGACTCTGTCCATCATTTCTTACTAACCACGTAAAACAAATTGGGGAACTTTCCTACTGTTTTTAGTCTATAAAGCAATTTTTATTTAAGATAGGTGTTACATTCCTCTAAATTTTGGTAGACCTCATTTGTAAAAACATCCAGGCCTAGTGTTATGTTTTGCTTGGTGGGAAGGCTAGGCTCTTGAGAGGGATTTAATGGGCAAATTTTTGACTACTGAGTAAATCCCTTTAATGAGTATGGATTTATTCGTGTTTGGTATTTCCTTTAGAGTCAGTTTTGATAATTTGTATTTTTAAATAAAACCAACCATTTTACCTAAGTTTTGAAATGTAATACCCCCAATGAATGTATCTTTAATATATAGAGAGCTTCTAAAAGTAGAGAATGAAAACACTACAACACTAAAGAATCTGCCTGATAAACCAAATCAGGGAGACTTCCTGATAAAAGATTTATTAGGACTCAAAGTTTCATAACATAATATCCAAAATGTCCAAAATACAATAAAAAATCACCCACCATATAAAGAACCAGTAAAATCACCATTTGAATGAGGGAAGACAAACAAGTGATGCCAGCACCAACACAAATCAGATGTTGGAGTTATCTGACAACAATTTTAAAGCAGTCATGACAAGAATATTTCAATAAACTATTACATATAATCTTGAAACAAGTGAAAAACTAGAAAATCTCAGCAAAAGAAATAGAAGTTATAAAAAGAACCATGTGCAAATTATAGAACTGAAAAATACACTCACCAAAATTTAAAACTCAATCAGTGGGCTCAACTGAAAAATGGAGAGAACAGAGAAAAGAATCAGATAACTTGAGAACACATCAATGGAATTCACTCAATTTATACAACAGAGAGAATAGACCAAAAAAATTAACACAGCCTCAGGGACCTTTGGGACTATAAGAAAAGACCCAATATTCTTATCATTGAAGTCCAGAAAGAGAGGAGAAAAGTCCAAATAGAGAACATGATCCTGAAAGAATATTCAAAGAAATACAGTAATGGCCAAAAACTTTTCAAATATGGAGAAAGACATAAACATACAAATTCAAGGCTGAACAAACCTCAAATTAGATAAACCCAAATAAATCTACACCAAGACACATCACTATTAAACTTCTAAAAACTAAAGACAATGTTGAAACCAGCCAATGAGAAACAATCTGTAGGGGAAATTCAATTCAAATGGTAGCAGATTTCTCATCTGAATCCATGGAGGCCAAAAGGAAGTGGCATAACATTTCCCAAGTGCTGGAAGAAGAGAAATGTCAACTGTGAATTATATATCTGGTGAAACTATCCTTAACGAATGGAGGGGAAATAAGGATATTCTCAGATGAAGGGAAACTAAAATAATTTGTCACTAACAAACCCACTCTTAAAAAATGGCTAGGGGACTTGCCTGGTGGTGCAGTGGTTAAGAATCCACCTGCCAATGCAGGGGACATGGGTTCGAGCCCTGCTCCAGGAAGATCCCACAGGCCGCAGAGCCACTAAACCCGTGTGCCACAACTACTGAGCCTGCACTCTAGAGACCGCGAGCCACAGCTGCTGAGCCCACGTGCCACAACTACTGGAGCCCACGTGCCACAACTACTGAAGCCCGTGTGCCTAGAGCCTGTGCTCCGCAACAAGAGAAGCCACCACAATGAGAAGCCCGCGCACTGCAACAAAGAGTAGCCCCCACTCGCTGCAACTAGACAGAGCCCATGCACAGCAATGGAGACCCACCACAGCCAAAAATTAATTAATTAGTTAATTTTTAAAAAAAGAATGGCTAAAAGAACTTCTCCAAACAGAAAGAAAATAATTATTTACTTATTTATTTTAATTTTTTTTTTATTTTTTAGGCCACACCATGTGGCATACAGGATCTTAGTTCCCCGACCAGGGATCAAACCTGTGCTCCCTGCATTGGGAGCACAGAGTCTTAACCACTGGACCACCAGGGAAGTCACCAGAAAATAATTATTTAGAAGTGTCTTGGTTAATTTCCAAGTGATGAGAAAAGAAGTCAAAATGAAATAAATTACACATAGAACCAAATGAGGATGAAAATAAAATGTAACAAGATATGTAGGAATACACCTAAAGGAGTGATAAGAGGGAAGTTTATAGCACTAATGCTTACATTAGAAAAGAAAAAAGGTCTCAAAACAATAAACTAAGTTTCTACCTCAAGAAACTAGAAAAAGAACAAAAACCCAAAGCAAGCAGAGGATAGATAAGAAATCTATGAAATCAAAAACAGAAAAACAATAGACAAAATCAATTTTTAAAAAGCCAATTCTTTGAAAAATTCAATAAAATGGATAAACCTTTAGCAAGACAAACAAAAATTAAAACAGAGATGACACATATTACCAATGTCAGGAATGAAATGGAACATCACTAAAAATCCTGGAGCTATTAAAAGGATGGCTTTACTGTAAACTGTACTGAAAGCCAAACAGCCCAGAGAAAGACTCCATTTTGGGAAACCTCATTGCTCTGTAAAAAGTACCCGCCAAACCAGAAAGGTGATTCCAGGAGGAGTTAGCCCAAAAACAAAAGTGCTCTTCAGCTTTTAAGTTTTATATCTTTGGGCAACTTTTTGTTTTTCATCAGAAGTGGCCAAACAAAATTAAGATGGTGAGACTTCTGAGATCAAATCCTTTTCCCAGCTCTACCCTGTTCCCAACTGCTCACAGAATGGATCATGTGCCCTTATATTAACGTGACCACTTATTTGCTCTCCTTCCTCCTTGAAAGAAAGAAAAGAAAATTGTCTTGCCACTGATTTGCCATATGAAACTCATCACCCTTTTCTGGGTCTGAAGCTGCTGTCTCTAAAAGTGGCGTTTCATATCAGTTAGTGCTGGAGAAATCTTGAATAGCTTATGTTCAAAACTGTTTTTAAATTTTCTATTATTTTGAAACTTTGCTTCTTTGGGGTTGGGGCACACTGGTCACCCCAATCTG
This sequence comes from Globicephala melas, assembly GCF_963455315.2. NCBI lineage: Eukaryota > Metazoa > Chordata > Mammalia > Artiodactyla > Delphinidae > Globicephala > Globicephala melas. The sequence continues at coordinate 105,119,260 of NC_083335.1, forward strand.
GCTGTGAGAGCTGTCTACAGTCTGTGTGCTGGCACTGTGCTGATCGTTTAAAGTTTCTTTCCCTACCCAATCCCCCCTTTTTGGTGAGGTTTCAGTGAGGTCTGTTAGGTTTGCATCTTGCAGCTTAACTGGCTTAAAATGTACTCTCCTTTGATGTGGTCTCTTTGGGGGCTGATTGGGAGAAAGGAAAACCAATAGTGTAACTGTTTTGATACTGAAAATTGATAAATGTCTTTCTGAAATAAAGAACCAGTCCCTCCAAAAAAAAGATAATAATAGAACATGATAAACAACTTTATACTCATAAATTTGAAAATTTAGAAAAGATAGAACAATTCCTTGAAAACCACAAACTACCAAAACTCAACCAAGATGAAGTAGATAATCTAAATAGTCCTGAAACAACCTAGTGAATAGCACAGGGAACTATATTCAATATCTTGTAATAACCTATAATGGGAAAGAATCTGAAAAACTATCTATCTATCTAAATATATAACTGAATCACTTTTCTGTACACTTGAAACTAACACATTGTAAATTAACTATACTTCAATTTAAAAAAAATTTAGGGACTTCCCTGGTTGTCCAGTGGTTAAGGCTCCACGTTCCCAATGCAGGGGGCCAAGGTCTGATCCCTGGTCAGGGAACTAGATCCCACATGCATGCCACAACTAAAAGCCCACATGCCACAACTAAGAGCCCGCATGCCGCAACTAAAGATCCTGCATGCTGCAACAAAGATCCTGCACGCGGCAGCGAAGATCCCACGTGCCGCAACTATGACTGGGTGCAGCCAAATAAATAAATATTTTTTAAATATATTCTTAAGTAGTCTTATAACTATTAAAGAAATTGATTTCATAATTTAAAAGCTCCCAAAAAATAGATCTCCATGCCCAGATGGTTTTAGTAGAGAATTCTACCAAACTTTTAAAGAAGAAATAACACCAATTCTACGCAATCTCGCCCAGAAAATAAAAGATGAAGGAACACTTCCCAACTCATTTTATGAGGCTAGCGTTACCCTGATACCAAAAAGAGACATGGACAATACAAAAAAAGAAAACTATAGATCAATATCTCTTGTGGAAGATAAAAAGCTAAGAAAATGGAAAGAACATGGGAGATAAAAAGGGAGACCAGAGAACTGTCCTTTAGAACCCTTTAGCACCTGTTAAAAGAGGAGATTAAGAAGGGAGAAGAAAAAGATGGAATAAGATGCCCAAAAGGAGAGACTGACAAAAATAAGGAGAACAGTGCTCACTTATGGATAGAGGAAAAGAGATACAGAAAGAGAGAGAGAGAGAGAGAGAGAGAGAGAGAGAGAGAGAGGGAGGGAGCCCAAAAAACATAGAATAAAACACACTGCAAATAGATCAATGAGCAGGAGATATCCAAAAAGAGACAAGAACCACAAAGACCTAAATGAATCAATTAAACTGAAACTTAAAGAGAGAGACTCTTCAAATGCATAGAAATGGTTGTAATTTTGTTTGTGCCACGGAAGACTCTAAAGCCTTCTTACATTTTTGTAACCATGAGAAGTTTAGCTCTCTGGTGTAAAGCAAAGTGTACAAGACTGGAAGAAAAAAAAGTCTGCAACAAGCCCCAATGGAGATTTCAGAAGCTCCCCAAACCTCTTGGTTTTTAGTTTTCTAAGCTACAAAATGAAGACAAACTATATGTTCAGTAAGTTTCCTTCCAGCTCCAAGATTTCATCAAGATATGGAAAACTTAATAAGCAACAAGGATATATTGTACAGCATGGGGAAAAAGCCATTATTTTGTAATAACTCTAAATGGAGTATAATGTATAAAAATATTGAGTAACTATGTTGTACACCTGAAACTAATATAATATTGTAAATCAACTGTATTTCAATTTTTAAAAGATATGGGAAACTTGGCATTTGTCAAGTGAGTTAAAGGCTTTTTCTAAATTAAGGGCTTATCCTATGAATAAGGCTGTGAGTCAGGAACTCCTTATCCCAAAACTACACTTTTCCATGGAAAAGTGAAAAGATGCCAAGAGGTACTGATACTTAGTAAACGCTCATCTGTAGGGGAAATAGTTTATGGGAGAGAACAAACCATACTATTCCAGAACGATGGGAACAGATCTTAGTTTTAAAACTTTCCTGGGACTTCCCTGGTGGCGCAATGGTTAAAAATCCGCCTGCCAATGCAGGGAACGTGGGTTTGAGCCCTGGTCCGGGAAGATCCCACAAGCCATGGAGCAACTAAGCCCGTGCACCACAACTACTGAGCCTGCGCTCTAGAGTCCGTGAGCCACAACTGCTGAAGCCCGCGCACCTAGAGGCCATGCTCCGCAACAAGAGAAGCCACCACAATGAGAAGCCCGTGCACCGCAACAAAGAGTAGCCCCCACTCGCCGCAACTAGAGAAAGCCTGCACACAGCAACGAAGACCCAACGCAGCCAAAAATAAATAAATAAATGTATTTTTTTAAAAAAAGCAAGGTAGAACTTTCCCTATAAAAGGCTTTGATTAAATCACTTAAATTTGTTTTAATCGCATGAACTAAAAGATTGTATAAAATATTACTTATATTTCTTCAAACTGAATTTTCTTCTGCAGCTAAGGTATTCGTAGTTTAATTTTCCCTTTTCTTTCTACTTTTGTTTTTTTCTAATCTTACTGAACAATGCAAGAAAGACCTGAACACCAAAGACACTCAAAATAAGGTGGCTAAACAAAGCAGTGAATCTGCCTCCTACATACACATGCACACAGACATACACACGAGCTGTCGCAACCTAAAAATATAAAATATAACACAGTAGAGACCCACCTGGAGGCATGCCCACCCTAGGAATAAAGGCCAGAATCCCATTCCCTGGGCTTTGGACAGTTTCTCTCCCGAGCAGCACTGCTAATTAGTGCTAAAGATACTCAAGGCTCAAATAGTCAAATACATGTCACATATACATATATATACAACTAGCTAATAAACATCACCTTATAAAATTAAGTAAAAAAGAAATGTCCCTCCCCCTGTACTCACACATCTCAGGCTCAGTACACTTTTGCTGGTTTCTCTTTTCAACCAAAGGTGCCTTGACGTTTATTTTAACTTGGCTCACTTGGATTAAAGTGTGGCAGAGAAGGCACTTAGGATGAACATGCAGTTTAAGATATTCTTTGCACTCTACTAGAAATGAAGGTTCTTGCTCACAAAAATACTTCAACCTTCACACAGGCAGCATCTCATCTTGCAGTATGCATATAGACAATCACCTTCATAGCACTCCATAACTCCCCATCCCATTCTGTGGTCCTTCACTCCTGTTTCAGAGAAAACTGAAAGTAATGGAGGTGAAATCTACCAACTGCCTTTATTCCAGCAAAAATATGCACAGCCACATCTATCCTTACAACTCCATCCTACCTACCTCCTCTCCTTCAGAAGGTGAACCCTCTATCCATATTGGTATAGTCCTTCAATTGTACCTCCCTCTCTTGAATTTTAAATCTCTGCCTCTCTACTGGCTCTTTCTGTTCAGGTGATTGCATGTTCAAATTTCCTCCCATACTGTAAATCAGTGTGGTTCTCAAAGTGTGGGCCAAGAACCGTTGTGGGAAGTCTCTGAGGCCCTTTCAGAGAGTCCACAAGGGTCTTTCCTTTACCAACTACATATCTGTCTCAGGCCAGATTTTTCTTATTTACTTCAGCCAATAAGATTTTTCTTATTTACTTCAACACACTGCAACAGATTGGATGAGGAAGCAGATATGAGAATCCAACCGTTTTTTAGTAAGTCAAACGTTAGAGAGCTGTGTAAAAATGAAAAACAGTACCACTTTTTTCACTAAACTTTTTTGTTTTGAAAAAATTCTTTTTCATGAAACTATATGTTAAGAAATATTTCAATTAATTTATTTATTTGTGGCTGCGTTGGGTGTTTGTTGCAGCACACAGGCTTTCTCTAGTTGTATCAAGTGGGGGCTTCTCACTGCAGTGGCTTCTCTTGTTGCACAGCACGGTCTCAAGGTGTGCAGGCTTCAGTAGTTGTGGCACTCGGGCTTAGTAGTTGTGGCACATGGGCCTAGTTGCTCCGTGGCATGTGGGATCTTCCCGGACCAGGGCTCGAACCCATGTCCTCTGCATTGTCAGGAGGATTCTTAACCACTGTGCCACCAGGGAAGTCCCTATTGTTATTTTTAAATGAATCAATAGGTAAATATTTTTTATATTTCTGTGTTATTATGTAATATGGTAAATATTAACCCACAGAAGCAAAAGCTCTTTGGGGTCCTCAATGACTTTTCAAGACTTAGAAAGAGGTCCTGAGAGTGAAAGGTTTAAGAACTGCTGCTATAAATAAATAATTTTCTCAATCCTGCTACTCACTCAAAATGCTACTCTCTCTCTTTCCTTGCCTTTGCCACTAACAGGGAGTCAACCATTCCCTGTTCCCATTTCCTCAGCTCCGATTATCTTCTTAATCCATTAGAATGCAACTTCTGCTTCCTATCACTCCACCAAAACTATTCTCACCAAGGTCACCAGTGACTTCCTTTTCTAAGAATTTTTACCATATTCTTTTATGATTACAAAAGTAATGCATGGCCATTGCAGGACATTCAGAAAATGTAAATAAGCAAAAACAAACAAAAAAGAGAAATAAAAAAAAATCACCCCTGATCAGAGTGGAAGAAGGGAGCCAGGAGCTAAGAAATTCAGGCAGCCTGCAGAAGCTGGAAAAGATCAGGAAACTAAGGAAGAAGTTAAATAACATGATGAAGGGCTTCCCTGGTAGCGCAATGGTTGAGAGTCCGCCTGCCGATGCAGGGGACACGGGTTCGTGCCCCGGTCCGGGAAGATCTCATATGCCGCGGAGCGGCTGGGCCCGTGAGCCATGGCCGCTGAGCCTGCGCGTCCAGAGCCTGTGCTCCGCAATGGGAGAGGCCGCAACAGTGAGAGACCCGCGTACCGCAAAAAAAATAAATAAATAAAAAATAACATGATGAAGACCATATGGCTAGAAAGTCACATATGAAAGTATAAGCAGGGGCTTTTGATGCTAAACTACATGATTGTTCTTCTGTGTTCTGTTGCCACTGTATGGTTAAGAATTGTCCAGTTTTTCTACCCAGTCAGCTACAAACTATCTCTTCGGAGAGATTTGAAGAATGAGAATGACATCCCGCATTGCTGCTTTAAAGATGGAGGAAGGAGTGCAACAGTGAAGGAATGCAGGCAGCCTCCAGAAGCTGAAACTGACCCTTGCTGACAGCCAGCAAGGAAATAGGACCTGAATTCAGAAAACAACCAGAATGAGGTTAAAAGTAGATTCTTGCCTTTAAAATAAATCACCCTTAATACTACTACTCAGAGATAACCACTATTAGAAATCTGTCCCTTCAGAGTTCTCAATGCACTATTATAAAAATGGTATTAGAGAATATATATTGTTTGGATGTGTGTTTTACATATTATTTTGAAATCAGCTTTTTAAATGATGTGGCCACTGGTTACCTCCTAAGGGCTAAATCCTAAGGTTTCTTATCAATCTTTAGTCTCCTTGGCCTCCCTGCATCATTCTCTCTTGGTTCCCCTCTGACCTCCCTGTGCACTCCTTCTCTGTCCCTTTCACTCCCTCGATATGAGCCCATTACCTGTAAAGCTTTAACTGTCCCCTAAATGTAGAGGAATTCCAAATCTCTCTTTCTAAGTCCTATTTTCTCCTGGGCTCCAGACCCAAATTTCCAGCATTCCACTGGTCAACTCCAACTCCACATTTCACAAATTCTTCAAACCCAACAGATCAAAACTAATTTTTTCATATCCTCCTCCCAATCTACTTCTTATTCTAGAATTCCTCATCTCAGTTGGTGGCTCCACTTTGCCTAAAACAGAAACCTGAAACTCAAGGTCCATTCCACGCTTTCCCACGACCACACTAAACAATGTGTTTTCAAGTACAGTAGTAAGTAGTAGCTCCCAATGTCTCTAGAGACTCTGACTTCCTCACTCATGCCACTGCTATTGCTCTCACGGTATTCATCGTCTAACCAACCCCCTCTCTCCAGTCCCCTCTTCCTCAAACCCAACCTGAATACCCAACCATACAACTCCATCCTTCTATGGATCCCCATTGCGTAAAGGGCCCCTTCACTGTCTGGTTTCAACTCATCTCTCCAAGCTCTTCTCTCAAGTTCCACACATGTACATATTCTGTACTCCAACCACACCAAGCCACTCATAGTTCCCCAAATATTCCATGCCCTTTGATACACTTTGTGTTCGAGAATACTATTCCCCTTCTCCGTTCAACATACTCCTCATCTTTAAAGACTCAACTCAAATACCACCTCTCTTGTGAAGCCTTCCACAAATCCTCCAAAGACAGTTAGTTGCTCCCTCATCTCTCCTCATAGGACTTGGCCCTTCTGTCATAGCTCTTATTACACCATATTGGAGTGGCCCACTACATGTCTATGGTCATGTCAAGGGCTGAGATCTTGTCTTAATCATCCATGTATCTCTATCCTTACCTACTTTGGATGGATTGTTGGATGTATTACTAAATATATATTAAGAAAATTTACTTTGTAGTCTTCCTACTTGGTTTACCACCCTATGAAGAAGCTATAAATCAAGTAGATATACTGCCAAGCGTCAGCACTCACTCACCTGTGTTCACAGAAGTAACATCTGTGGAGCAAAGAAAGCTAATCCCCAGCAAACTAGCACAGTTAAAAACACCATAAGCGGGCTTCCCTGGTGGGTCAGTGGTTAAGTATCCGCCTGCCAATGCAGGGGACATGGGTTCGAGCCCTGGTCCGGGAATATCTCACATGCCGCGGAGCAACTAAGCCTGTGCACCACAACTACTGAGCCTGTGCTCTAGAGCGCACGAGCCACAACTACTGAAGCCTGTGTGCCTAGAGCCCGTGCTCCGCAACAAGAGAAGCCACTGCAGTGAGAAGCCCGCACACCGCAATGAAGAGCAGCCCCCGTTCGATGCAACTAGAGAAAGCCCGCGCGCAGAAACGAAGACCGAACGCAGCGAAAAATAAATAAATAAATGTATTAAAAAAAAAAAAAAAAACACCATAAGCAACCTGAAGGGTAGTATAGGAATGTTTTCCCAGACTACACGTTAAACGAGCTCTTGCTAAAGTCTCTTCTGAAATTTATCTTCCATCTTAGACTTTGGACCCTGACACTTCCATTCATGAAATACAATGGAAATTGAGTAATGCAGACAGAAAAACAGATAGCACTATTCAATGGGAAAAACTTTGGCTTTGTTTTCTGACCTTAGGCAAGTTACTGAAACTCTCTGAAACTGTTTTCTCATCTGTGAGATAAAGAAAGATCTAACTTTATAAGATTTTTCAAAATTTAGAGATAATACTAATAAAGAACGGAGTACAGTCCTCATCAATAAGGCAATTCCTCATTAATTTGAGAAAATTGGTCATTTGAAAATGTGTATATATATTGGAGAGTATTTGCAATTCACCTAAATAAAGGTCATTTCTTTCAGACTCCTCTATCAAAGACTAAATTCAATATGGAATTGAATCTAAGGGGAAAAAAACATGTTCATGACCAGAATGTTGTGTTAAGACCAAGACTTGAACATCAGCTAGGCTTAATCCTTCAGTAATTAATAAATCTCATCCCTTCCACACACACCAAAAACTAACTGGTAGAATATCGGACTCTTAAACAGAGAATATATTACCCAAGGCCAAGAAAAATCCAAACATTATTCTTAATCATTTATGAAGGTTCCACAAACCTGTCTGTTTAATGAGTGTTGCCTGCAGCTGTGCCCTGAGAAACGAGCCCCAAACTTTGGGTTATCTCAGAATTTCTGGAATCCTCTGAAGTCTATGTCAGGTTTACTCTCAGACCACAAAATTATACAGAGCCCATCTACAGATTTCAACTGGCTGTGTAAGAGCCTTCTAAGTTAGCTAACTTCTGTCACCACACATGGCTATCTATGGGTAATTAAGAGGTTAACATAACAAAAGTGGAGAGTGTACACTTGTGGTGAGAACCTGTACAAAGGGTGACCTTTGAGCCTCCCACCTGTCGCTGCCCATTCTGGCCACACACCAGTCTTCTTTGTGAATTATGAAAAAGTGCTTCGGGGCCTCAGCAAAGGTAGCCAGCTGTCCTGAAATGCTCAAATTTCCCAACTGCAAGGGGATAGGAAACTGCAGTATGAGTTGTTAATAAGTATGAACTACCACAAATTATGTCAGTATATAAGTTTAAAGACTCCTTAGAAACAATCCAGAAAATGGGACTTCAGAAGAAAGACTACTAAATTTGTCTATTCAAACTCTTCTGTTTTTTTTTCACAAGAGCAATAGGATTTTCACACACGTACAAACACACACACAACTCTTTTAAAATGAATGATTACGTTTGACTAAAAGAAGGCATTGATAAAAACAAGTTCAGGGGTCAATAAATGTATTATTAACTTTAGACAAAACTCAAGTTGACTAGGGGCAGGGTTTGGAGGATAAAAACATGAAAGTGTTTTCCCGAAATAGCATCTCTAAAGATCACCTATAGAGGAAAGAACATGTTTTTGCTTTTCCACTTCTGGATCCAAGCTCTAATATGAACATATTTGTGCAATTTATGCCCATAATAGTATTTAATAGCAGCAAATGCACACACCTGCTGATTTTCCTCCATTTGAAAGGCGGAATGTAAAGGTCAACCAGATGATTTCCCCTTCCGCAGTGGAACTAGACAGAATGCAGTTCAAATCCCAGGCTACCATTTACTAGCTATGTGATTCTAGGAAGTTATTTAACCTCTCTGTGCCTCAGTTTTCTCATAAAAATGGGGTTGATAAAAGAACTGACCTCATGGCTTTGTTATGAAGGTCATATGTATCAGTACAGAAAATGCACTGAGCGATGTACATAGAAAGCTATTGTTATTACCATTCCATTATTTAAGCTTTAAAAGACTGTGGTACATCGTGAAGTAACTAGCATGTAACTCTAATTTATCTGACAAGGGTTAGAGTTTACTATCAGTTCACCAAGTTCTCCTTTGACAGAAGTAAAAAAGGAGTGATGTTTTAAAAATTATCAAAAAAAAACTATAAATGGAGTATAACCTTATGAATCACTATATTGTATACCTGTAACTTATATAATATTGTACATCAACTATACTTCAATACAAATAAATAAATAAATAAAGTACAGCTAAGGAAAAAAATTAGCAAAAAAATTCCCAGTCCCAAGCCCCAACCCAGGTCACATTTATATCTTAAAGCCTTCTGAGTAAAAATTATCCACATATATATAAATGAAAGATGGCTGCAAATTCTTTACTGCTTCTCTCACGGTGAGGGAATTTCTATGTCCCCTCCCCTTGAATCTGGGAAAGCTCTGTGACTGCTTTTACCAACAAAATACAGTGGACGCTATGCCAGTTTCCTGACCCAGGCATTAAAAGTCTGGTAGCTTCCACTTTCTGTCTCTTGGAATGCTCCCTCTTGAGACACTGTCTTTGGGAATCCATCCACTGGGCTGTGAGAAGCCCAAACCACTTAGAGAGACCACGCGTAGGCACTTCAGATGACAGCCCTAGCTCAGCTTCTAGCTGACAGCATCAAATGCCAGCCATCCTTGCCCACGTGCCTAACATGTGAGTGAAGCAGCCATCTTGGAGGTGGATTGTCATATCCTAGCGACCCAAGCTGGTTTCACGTGGATCACAGATGAATCACCTAGCCAAGGCCTTCCTGAACTGCTGATCCACTAAACTGTGAGCAAAATAAAATGATTTTTTTAAGCCACTCTGTTTTGAGGTGATTTGTCACTCCAGAATAGATAATCAGCAAACCTAACTATATTCACCCTCTCTCTGACACTGAATTGGATAAATGGAGTCAAAATTTAAGCTCTGCCTTATTTTCCTCTTTCTTACAGAGCACACTTGACCAGGGATAAGTGTCCTACACAAGTAAGAATCTATTATAAGATACAAAATGAAAACCAAAGTTGCTATTACAAAATTATTATCAGTGCTTCAGATATTGTTCCAAAGAAAACTATTTAGAGGGCTGATGGGAGAAAGGTCCAGGATAGGGGTAGTACGAATGTGCAATGACCCAGCTATGATGCTTCCAGAGCCAGCAAGCAGTTATCCTGCTAAAGTTGGAAAGAGCACGACACCTTCCAAAGGCAACAAGGAGGAAAGAAAGATGGTGGCTGTTAAGGGTAGTATGTCATCACTGGATCAACCAAGGTGACAGCATCCTCTCACGACCATGAATTTATTGCAAAGAAAGTGTGTGCATATGCGTGCACGTGTGTGTGTGTGTGTGTGAGAGAGAGAGAGAGAGGGAGAATATGTATTAAACAATAAAAGTCACATTGTATGGTCCAGGTTGACTGGCTGAAAACAAAACCAATGAAGACAATTTTAGAGCTATGCCTTTATTCATGCTACAAAAAATATGTATTATTTTACTGTGTATTAGGTTTATGCCGCAATATTGCTGCATAACAAACAACCCAAAATTTCAGTGGCTTACAATAGTTTCCTTTTCTTATTCATGGCTCTGAGGGTAAGCTGGGCTGTTTCTGCAGCTACAGACTGACTTCAGGCTGCAGGTGGAGGCCAGGTCAGCTCCACATGTCTCCTCATTCTGTTTTCCCTTTCTCTGTAACTCCTCTCCTCAACTGAAAGCACACCAAGGCTCAATCTCTGATGTGCCCACCACATCTTTGATCTACCCTTGGAAGGCAGCCCCAATCTGGCCTGTTCTGCGAGTAATACACACCACATGGACTCACCAAAGGCTGAAGCTAGAGATTACCTCAGGAAACGATAATCTAACACCTGCGCCTGCAGATGAGAAGACAGAGGTCCAGACAGGCAAAGTCATCCACCCAAGGTCCCACAGTGAGTTCCTGGCCTCCTGAGTTCCCAGTTCATGAAGTTTTTCACGCATGACCTTAGTCTCGTCATACCAAGCAACTAAGAATACTAGAGAACAGATATTGAGTGCTTAGTGACTCTGGCACTGTTCTAAGTGCTTTAGGTATGCTAATCCATCCTACAGATGAAGAGAGGAGGTACAGAAGCAATGCCCAGAGGCACACAGCTGGTAAGTGGTAGAGCTAGAACCTAAACTCTGGGTGGTCTGACATCAAGCCCCATGCTTTACCACCACTCTACACTGTTTTTGTAAAACACTGTGTAACACCTCTTTGTGCCAGGCATTGTTCTAGACACGAAGGAAACAATGGAGAATAAGAAACAGAATACACCTTCCAGGAGCTTTCATTCTTGTGGAAGAGATGGAGCATAAATAGATAAACAATACATACATTTATTCAACAAATACTTATCAACTATTCTATTAGTTTCCTAGGGCTGCCATAAGAAAGTAGCACACTGGGCTTCCCTGGTGGCGCAGTGGTTAAGAATCCGCCTGCCAATGCAGGGGACATGGGTTCAAGCCCTGGTCCGGGAAAATCCCACATGCTGCGGAGCAACTAAGCCCGTGTGCCACAACTACTGAGCCTGCGCTCTAGAGCGCGCGCGCCACAACTACTGAGCCTCCGTGCCACAACTACTGAAGCCTGCGCACCTAGAACCCGTGCTCCACAACAAAAGAAGCCACCCCAATGAGAAGCCCGGGCACCACAACAAAGAGTAGCCTCCACTGGCCACAACTAAAGAAAGGCCACACACAGCAATGAAGACCCGACGCAGCCAAAAAAAAAAAAAAAAAAAGTAGCACAAACTGAGTGGCTTAAAACAACAGAAATTTACTCTCCCACAGTTCTAAAGGCTAGAAGCATGAAATCAAGATATCGGCTTCCCTGATGGCGCAGTGGTTGAGAGTCCGCCTGCCGATGCAGGGGACACAGGTTCGTGCCCCGGTCCGGGAAGATCCCACATGCCGCGGAGCGGCTGGGCCCGTGAGCCATGGCCGCTGAGCCTGCACGTCTGAAGCCTGTGCTCTGCAACGGAGGAGGCCACAGTGGTGAGAGGCCCACGTACCGCAAAAATTAAAAAAAAAAAAAAGATATCAGCAGGGCCACCCTCCTTCACAGGCCCTGGGTAAGATTCTTCCTTTCCTCTTCCTAGTTTCTGATGGTGGCTGCAGCTCCTTCTGTTATCACATGGCCTTTTCCTCCTTTTATAAGGACACCAGTCATATTAGATTAGGGCTCACCCTATGACCTCATCTTATCTTGATTACATCTGCAAAGGGCTTATTTCCAAATAAGGTCACATTCACAGCTACAGAGGGTTAGGACTTCAACAGATCTTACTGAGGGACACAACTCAACACATAACAAGTATCTACCATATGGCAGGCACTGTTCTAGGCACTGTGGATACTGCAGCAAATAAAATTTTAAAACTCCCTATCTTGTGGACCATATATTCTGGGAATAGGCAAGAAGCAATAAATATGATAAATAAATAGATGCTACAGAATGTTTAAAAGGAATTGGCCAGTGCAAAGCCACTAGCTGTGGCAAGAGCAGGTGTGGCTTGATCAAGGAATAGCAAGGAGACCAATTACAGGTATTAAAGTAAGTGAGAGGGAAGACATTAGGTGATACAGTCAAAGGTCACAGGGGGCGAGATCATGAGGGTCTTGTAGACCATTTGCAAATACTTTGGGTTTTACTCTGAGAGTAATGGAGACCCCACATGCTCTGACTTCTCTTTTCCTCTGGCCGGTGTTTTGAGAAAACGCTGTTGTGAGGAGAGTAAGGGTGGAATGAAGAGAGCACTGCAGAGGCTACCAGGGCCATCCTAGTGACAGGTGGCTCAGCCCAGGGAGGTAAGAGTGGAGGAGCGAGAAGTGGCCAGATTCTGGATATAGCTTGAAGGCAGATAAAGCAATTTCAGGCAGTTACAAGCACTATAGGGAAAACACAAATAAAGTAGTGGGAAAGACAGAACTGAGAGGATGCTTCCATACACTGAGTGGTTAGAGGAGACCTCCCCAAAGAGGTCACACCTGAGCTGAGACCGAATGATGAGAAGGAGCTCCAGGAAAAAACATTCCAGCAAAGGAATAGGCCCCAAGATGAGAATGAGCTTAGAATGTTAGGGGGACAAAAAATAAAGGCAAAATAGTGAGGTGCAGTGAACAAGGAAGACAGTGCTTGAAGATGAGCTCAGAGAGGTAGGTAGACCACAGTGAGGAGTTGAGAATTTATTCTAATTGCAATAGGAAGCAATAGCAGGATTTGAAGCAGGGAGACTGTGTGATCTGATTTGCTCTTTTAAAAGATCATTCTTTAAACTCATAGAGACAGAAAGTAGAACAGAGGTAACCAGGGGCTGCGGGTAGAAGGGAATGGGGAGTTGTTTAAAAGGGGCAGGTTTCAGTCGGGGGTGATGAAAAAGTTCTGAAGAGGGATAGTGGTGATGGGTTGTACAACAATGTGAATGTACTTAATGCCACTGAACTGTATACTTAAAATGTATTAAAATAGTATAATTTATGTTACGCATATTTTACCACAGCAGAAAATATATTTGGTGTAATATTTTTTTAAAAAACCCTCAGAATGGGAGAAAATATCTGCAAATGAAGCAACTGACAAAGGATTAATCTCCAAAATTTACAAGCAGCTCATGCAGCTCAATAACAAAAAAACAAACAACCCAATCCAAAAATGGGCAGAAGACCTAAACAGACATTTCTCCAAAGAAGATATACAGATTGCCAACAAACGCATGAAAGGATGCTCAACATCATTAATCATTAGAGAAATGCAAATCAAAACTGCAATGAGATATCATCTCACACCGGTCAGAATGGCCATCATCAAAAAATGTAGAAAAAAAATATTTTTTTAAAATTATTTTCTTAACATCTTTATTGGAGTATAATTGCTTTACAATGCTGTGTTAGTTTCTGCTGTATAACAATCAGAACAAGATCATTCTGAGTGCCAAGTAGAACATGAACTGTTGGAAGAAAGGAAGCAGGCAGAGAAGTAGAAACCACCCCTGCTGCTGAATTCTGTGCATTGATGGTCTCTTCCCTCTCTTTCCTCCCTCTTCATTATAATAGTCAGATATAATTTTACAAAGGCCTTTCTGCCTACCCACATCCAGATGTTCCAGTGAAAATTTTAAGATGTCGCAATGCCAAAGTCTCAGTAAGTTAGGAAGCAGTCGCCTAACTTCTGCCTACAGCTGATCAACATGGAAATGGTTTTGAATTCCTAAAACTCCAGAGGAAGAAAGTCCAGAGGCCTTCAGGAACCCACTCCAGAGTCTACCAACCTCTGCTGTGAGGAAACATGTTCAGTGTATCTTAACTAAATCCCTCTGATTACACTTTAAGTCCAGGTCCTCTTATTCTAGTGTCCTTGAGTTGAAAGACAGCTGGTTTCCATCCTTTGCAAAATAAGGCTATGCTTAGAGATTTCTGTTAAGTCCTCTTCTTCAGGCTAGACAATCTCAATTAATTTCAGCTTTTCTTCTATAAAATCTCTCTCTAGATGCTCTACATTCCCATTTAAATTGTTCATAACTGCATACAGTCCTCTCTGAAGAATAGGAAGAATGAAAATATATGACTGGGGTAAAGGTAACTTAACTATAAAGAATTATGGAGTTCCAGCACGAATTTCAAATTTTTACGGTTTCATCGACACTATTAACAGTTATTCTTTGAAGCTACCACCTTTTTAAGTCAATTAACAAATACACAGAAGTTATGAATTTCAGATGATCAAAGATAATTGCACTACACAATTCACCAGATACTGTTTATCTTCCAGAACCAACAAAATATGGGGAAAACAGAGCAAATGGTAAATGGCACCAACTTCGCCTGTGTAACAATGGTTAAATATTCCATTTCAGTGGCAAATGATCAAATTACAAAAAGCAATGGAAATTAGCCCTCAGTTGCTAAATTCGAGCAGATTCATATGACAGAGAATGTGTAATGTCACACCAATGAGTCTTTGTAAGGCACACAATTACAATTGAAATTTAGATGTGTTATTGCTAGCTTATTTTTTTAAATCCTCAGGCTCGATATTAACTGATTTTTCTGAACTTTTTACAGTGTTTCTCTTACGTTCTGGATTAAAGAGAAAGCATTCTGTCTCTTAGGGCATACAATCTGACTCACAAACTTCCTTCAGCCTATGATTCTTGTTGTTTTTCTCTCCCTCCTTGTTTCTAGAAGCCCAGACACAAATGGCTGCAAGGTAAGGAAGGCTCCATTTGAGACAGACCATTTAAGCAGATTTTATTCAGTCCTAGGGAAATTTACATAACTTTTCCGGCCCTGAAACCAAAATCCTGTCTGCTCAGAGAAGGCTACAAATGTTATGTAAATATCTACCTATATCAGAGTATAGAACTATACGATCTCCTATAACCCTAAAATAATAATTAATTCAAGACTCAATGTTTACTTGAGTATTTGTTTGAGAAAATGGGAAAACATACATGTGAGCTCTTATTTTATCCTTTTCTCTTTTACTCCTTCATACTGATCTACTAGGAGAAATGTGTGTGCTGGAGGTGGGCAGTATATTAATTCCTGGAAAGATAAGAAAAGAAAAAAATGCCATTAATCCCACTTCTACTCATTAAAAAAAGGTAGTTAGGGGCTTCCCTGGTGGCGCAGTGGTTGAGAGTCCGCCTGCCGATGCAGGGGACACGGCTTCGTGCCCTGGTCCGGGAAGATCCCACATGCCGCGGAGCAGCTCAGCCCGTGAGCCACCGCCGCTGAGCCCGCGCGTCCGGAGCCTGTGCTCCGCAACGGGAGGGGCCGCAGCGGTGAGAGGCCCGCGTGCCTCAAAAAAATAAATAAATAAATAAAAATTTTAAAAGGTAGTTATTTGGCTCTTGGGAAGTATTTTATTTATCCATTTCTGACTGTAAACCAAAAGAAATTCAAACAAAAAATAGCTTAATTGGCCCAATCCAGGGACTAAATCTCCGTGAACAAAGCCATATTCTTGTTGGGGGATGGCAGAACAATTTGCACAAAATTAAATTGAAATATACGCTTATATTTGTATCTTTCGAGAGCCCTTTGTAACTGGAAGGAGAAAACTGGTTGGCCTTATCTTATAGTGGAACATGTATTATAACCAAACATGGTTTATAAATACGAAAGCAACAAATGGCTTTTTTTTTTTTTAACAAAAGGAGCCCTAGGGCTTCACCTTTGGATAAGATACCACTAGGGACATTTTTTTTAATTCAGTAAAATACTCAAATAGCAAGTGTCAAGGTATTGTATACCCACCCAGTTGGTAAAATAAGTCAGTTAATTTGGCAGGTGAGTATTAAGTAATCACGCTGTCAGAATCGGGTGAGTATCACAGGGAGAAAGACAAAGACTGAACAAAGGAGAAAAAATAAAATAAGTAGCCGATTATCAAATAAGTAAATAAAAGTGAGAACTTCTCAATGCTCTACTGTAGCCCCCATAAACCAGTTGAACTCATTCCCTCCTGCTTGGGAGTCAGGAAAGCAATGTGGGTGTGAGGAAACTACCACAGGACTGCTTGTGAACTGTGCTGTTGAGAGGGATTTTCAAAGGTTTCAGGGAAGAAACGTCGGGTTCCTTTAAGAATTAAAAGCTGGTCTCTGGCAAGCAAGGAGTTGCAGAACGGCAAAGAAGCCTGGTTCTCCATACATTAGCTTTTCTCCTGAAGGAGAGAGCTGAATTAGGAGCATAGCTGCCAGGAAAAGCCTGAATAGAGACCATTTAAGCAGATTTTATTCAGGCCCAGGGAAATTCACATAACTTGGTCTTTTCTCACTTCTTAAAACAGAAAACGTATGTGTAAGTGCACTGAAACCTCCCCCACCCTGGGAGGCAAGGAGGGAGCCTTATCTGTGAAACTTATAGTGCTTGGCCCAAGGCTGGGCACATAGTAGGCCCTCAATACACGTTTGTGGAATCAAAAGAAAAGATAATGTCTCTTAGACACTACCCACTTTTAGTTGTTATCATTCTTTTTTGTTCTGCAAGAAACAGTGATTTCAGGCCCTTTCTGAGGTTGATGCCAAGTTCGTTTCATAAAAATGGCTGGAGGGCGCGAATAGAATTATAAGGTAAAACTGAAAGAGACAGTTGAGGATAACATGATAAACCTCTTATTTTACAGATAAGGAATCTGAGGCCCAAAGAGGTTAACAGATTTGCCTACGGTGCCCTAACTAGTTAATGGCAGAGCCAAGAATAACCCAGACTCCTAATCTTCCCATGTAGCATCAAGTAGAGCTGAGATAATGAACCTGGATCCATGAATGGGCTTTAAGAAGTCCAAAACCCTGCCCGATAATGTATATGTAAAATTCCATGTGCATTGTATCTGTAGGTGAAAGGGTCCAAAGCTGACACTTGATTTTCAAGGAGGTATGTGACCCTCAAAACTGTTAAGAACCCTAATCTCAAAGAGAGAGTCATTAGGGAGTGATAGGGAGCCACTGCGCCTATGTTGTGAGGAACTGAGATCAGAATTTTGATGACAAATTCCTGAGACCTTAAGCAGGCAGAAGCAACAAGCTACAACAAGACTTGTGAAAGCTCATGCCTTCCAGTGAGTGAGAGTGCTCCTTAATGCATAGTAAGAACATTCAAAGGTAGATTTAAAAAGTGGCTAGTATGGGGCTTCCCTGGTGGCGCAGTGGTTGGGAGTCCGCCTGCCGATGCAGGGGACGCGGGTTCGTGCCCACGTCCGGGAAGATCCCACATACCGCGGAGCGGCTGGGCCCGTGAGCCATGGCCACTGAGCCTGCGCGTCGGGAGCCTGTGCTCCACAACAGGAGAGGCCACAACAGTGAGAGGCCCGCGTACCGCAAAAAAAGAAAAAAAAAAAAGTGGCTGGTATGATCCAGCAATCCCACTCTTGGGTATATATCAGGAAAAAAATGAAAACTCTAATCCATAAAAGATACATGCACCCCAATGTTCAATGCAGCACTATTTACAATATCCAAGACATGGAAACAACCCAAGTCCCCATCAACAGATGACTGGCTTAAGAAGATGTGGTAACTATTGGATTTAACTTAAAACACAAATGTACGTTTATTCGCTAATATTTTTTTTTTTTTTTTTGGCTGCATTGGGTCTTCGTTGCTGTGTGCGGGCTTTCTCTAGATGCGACGAGCGGGGGCTACTCTTCGCTGCCGAGCACGGGCTCTAGGCACACAGGCTTCAGTAGTTGTGGCTCATGGGCTCTAGAGCTCAGGCTCAGTAGTTGTGGTCCATGGACTTAGTTGCTCCAAGGCATGTGGGATCTTCCCTGACCAGGGCTCGAACCCATGTCCCCTGCATTGGCAGGCGGATTCTTATCCACTGCGCCACCAGGGAAGTCCCTATTTGCTAACATTTTGATGAAAGGTCAAAGCCTTTGAGGATGGCTCTGCTAATTGGAGTTGCATATGGTCTTTCTTGCATAAACCACACCCATAATGGATCACCTATGATTCCTAGTACTATTTCTTCAAAGTGAACTGAGAACTCAAAGACACTTATGAGGCAATCTGAGCTGAGAATCCCTTGAGAATTTTTTTTTTTTTTTGGCCACACCATGCGGGCTGCAGGATCTTAGTTCCCTGACCAGTGACCAAACCCGGGCCCTCGGCAGTGAGGGCATGGAGTCCTAACCACTGTACCACCAGGGAATTCCCACGTCGAGAAATTGAATGATTTTTTCCATCTTTTACAGTTGCCTCCCCATACCTAATTTATCAATAACTGTTTTTAGCAACTCATATTTATTGAGTCTTATGAACATATTCAACCTAATTTTCACAGAAACATTACACTCACATTTCATCCATTCAGTTAACATTTAATTAAATTATATCATTTACACTACTAACTACAACAGGTATAAACAGGTTGGGGAACAAACACAACTGTCTCTGTTAAGCATAGAATTCATTTAGTAGGATCAGAAGCGAAGAGGCTACTAACTGCAAGTGTAGTAATCAGCATGCTGTGGGTATCAGTAAGTATGGCTTACAGATGAAATGGAGAATATCAGTTCCTCCAACAACGTAATTAAGTAGAGGTCAATTAAGAAAGCTTCTATTGTTGGATTTCCCTGGTGGCAGTGGTTAAGAGTCCGCCTGCCAATGCAGAGACACGAGTTCGAGCCCTGATCCAGGAGGAGCCCGCATGCCACGGAGCAACTAAGCCCGTGTGCCACAACTACTGAGCCTGCACTCTACAGCCCATGAGCCACAACTGCTGAGCCCATGCACCACAACTACTGAGCCTGCACCCTAGAGCCCACGAGCCACAACTACTGAGCCGGCGTGCCACTACTGCTGAGGCCCGCGCTCCGCAATGAGAAGCAACCTCAAGAGAAGCTCACGCACAGCAACGAAGACCCAACGCAGCCATAAATAAATAAATTTTTTAAAAAATTGAGAACTTAAAAAATATATATGTTTAAAAAAAAAAGAAAGCTTCTATTGTTCATTGTAAGTCATGGGGCCTTGGCCTGTGTTTTGGTATTTCAAAACACATGATTTTACCACTTGCAAGACAGATTCACACTCATCAAAAATAAAGTAACTGAGCTATAAACCAGAATGCAAATGTGTTCTCTTATGGTGTACTGAACACTGATGCACAAGGCTGCAATGGTCCTTCGCATAGTTTCCCTCTTCCCCACCCCACCCTCACCCCTGACATTAACCTCATGTTCTAAAACCTACAGCACACAGAGTTGGTGGGGACAAATATCAAATATCTCAAAAAGTCTTTCTGATATAGGGATGATGAGGAGTCACTGTCGCATTGTGATTAAGAGCACAGGCTTTGGAGTTAGACAGACCTGAGTCCCATCCTAGATCCGAAACTTACCAGCTCAAGCAAGTCACTAAAACTCTCTAAGCCTAGGTTTTCACATCCTTCAAACAGAAGTTATAATACCAACATCTACGTCATAGCATTATTGTGAAGGTTAAATAAGACAAAGAATTAAAGCACCTAGAGTAGTCCCTGGCACATAATAAGTGCTCACTTTTTGGTAGTTACTTTTACTATCAATAAGAATGCAGACTGAATCCTCAAAGAAAAGTTAATGTGATTCCACCTTTCCTGTCACCCCAAGCAATGGTCCCCAATCTGGCTTCATCAATTTTCAAGGATAACAATTAACACATAATATTTCACCCTTGGGCTCTGAGTATGTGCACACAAACACACACACACTCACACTCACACACACACACACACACACACACACACATTGATGCAAACATTATGGAGAGCAATTTGGCAGAATTTAATCAAAATATTCATTCACACTAAGATCCAGCAATCTCACTCCTTGGAATATATCCCAGATAAATTCACACAAAGCCTAAAAAAGGACATTCATGATGAGGGTTGTTTGTGGTAAAGGAAGTTGGAGCAACCTAAGTGTCCATCACTAGGGTATAATGGATAAATAGAATGTGAAGGGCACACACTGTAGCATATTATGCAGCAGTTAGAAGCAACAAAGTAGATGGACACACAACAACATGGATAGATATTAAGGACATGGTCCTAAATGAAAAAAATATTAAGAAACAGAATGAGTTACTTGGAAAAACTATAATATAAAATTTAAAAACATACCCACAATATAGCCTTATATATTCTGTAAGGTTATTCTTACATAACCTACATATTCTGATACACACAAGTTTGAATATACACATTAGACACATTGGAATCATTGCCGGAGGGGCGTGGGGGCAGGAGGAAAGAGAGTGAGGAGTGCAGGTAAAAGGTAAGGAAGGGATAAAGAATCAAGGAAGGAAAGGAGGGGGAACTCCCTGGCGGCCCAATGGTTAGGACGCTGCACTTTCACTGCCGAGGGCGCGGGTTTCTGTAGGAAGGGAGGCAGGGAAGGTGGAAGGGGGCGCTTACGTGCTTTTAATTATGACAGTGTGTTCTGTATTGGGGAATATAACTGAACTCTCCAAAGTAATAAACAACACCACCAGATGGTTGCCAATAGTGCTTGGTTGGTACAAAAAACTTGGGGCCATTTCAAAATGAAATGTTTGGAAACTACAGGAATATGTTCTATTTTCAAATAACTGCACTAATCTGCTATTCACACTGCACATTTGGCTAAATGCCCTTTCCTCTTTCACTGTAATCATCCCAACTTGGAGAAATGAAAAGGGAGTCTAGAAAGTGAAGAGGAGTGAAGCAAACTATTAATTTTAATATTAACCTATTAATCTTCACTACACTAAAGTCAAACAGCAAGAGAGACAATATATACTGTGATGCATACTTTAATACAAAACAGTCCAATTACCAATATGCGAATGCTTGCACCATTATTTATTCATCATGGACATACAAAAAAGATCAGTAAAATACTCAAATAGCAAGTGTCAAGGTATTGTATACCCACCCAGTTGGTAAAATAAGTCAGTTAATTTGGCAGGTGAGTATTAAGTAATCACGCTGTCAAACTCGGGTGAGTATGTAAGGGAGAAAGACAAAGACTGAACAAAGAAGGGGGGAAATTGTAGAAAAGAAATAAGAAGGGGGCCAAAAATAGGCATAAGGAGAAAATAAATACAGTGTGACAGGTTCAACAGTGGGATGGATGTCTCCATTCCATCACAGAGAGATTATCCTAGAAATAAGGATAGACACTTCAAAGTGACACCCGTGGAGCTGAGGGGTTTTGTCCATCAGATGGAGGCTGTTAGTAAAGGTGAATTATGGGTTAGTTTTTCAGCATCAGTTCTCTCCATCTTCTGTCTTAATGTTTTAGTTGCCCTACAACATATTGGGCGGCATTCATAATATACCTACACAGACACTAACCTGTGTCCTTATCGCCTCACTGCCTAGGCCAGGAGTTGGCAAACTTTTTCTGTAAAGAGCCAGATCGTAAATAATTGGGACTGCAGGTCAATGATGATACCATGGTTCGTCAGACACTCCCTCTCTCATGGCTGCCTATTATTTTCTCAACTCATGCTTTCCTCGTATTTCTGTGTTGTGTCCTTTGTCTTTATAAGAGGAAGGAGATCAATTTCAGTCAGAGATGAAAAATGGATTTACAGGACGGCAAATACCCTCTCTTCTGGGCATCTCCTTTCCACCAATGTCAGTTCTCTCTCTGTCCTCAGCCTGCTGGTTCTTCATTTCCTAGACCTTTACCCCTCCAGTCACGTGACTTACAGGTACCCTGTTCCTAGAGTCAGTCTCTGATTGTGTTAAGAGGACTAGTTCTCTAGGAAACAGAGGAGGAAGGAAGTACCTTCTAGCAGGTCTCAGTACGGTCTCAATTCCCCCCTTTCTCTTCCCCTTACAACCAATCCATCAGCAAATCCTGTTGGTTACACGTTCCAAATATACCCAGAATCACTATCTCATCCCTCTACTGCAACAACCCTGTTGCAAACTACCATCATTTCTTGCCTGGACTATTTGTAATAAACTCCCATTGGGTCCCTGCTTCAGCACTTGCCTCACTACACCTATACACACAGTTTATGCTTCATTACCTCACTTTTTAATATTTTTTAATAGTTTTAGACTTACAGTAATGTTGCAAAGAATACAGTCACCATGTACCCTTCACCCAGATTCCCCTAATATTAATATCTTGCATAACCATAGTTCATTTATCAAAACTAAGAAATGTACATTGATGTATTAATATTAACTAAATTACAAATTTTCTTTGATTTTCACTAGTTTATCCACTAATGTCCCTTTTCTGATTCAGGATCTAATCAAGGATACCATGTTGCATTTAGTCATTATGTCTCCTTAAGTCTCTGCCACACTGTGACAGTTTCTGTCTTTCCTTGCCTTTCATGTCCTTGACATCTTTGAAGCATACTGGTCAAGTATCCTGTGTAATGTCCCTCAAGTTGTGTTTGTCTGATTTTTTTTCATGACCAGATCGAGGTTAGGCATTTTTGGCAAGAATACCATAGAAGTGATGTGTTCTTCTCTACGCATCATATCAGGTGTAAATGATGTCAGTATACCTTATTAGTAATGTCAACTTTGATCACTTGATTTAAGTACTATATATGCTAACTTTCTCTACTCTAAAGATACCATTTTTCTTTTGTAATCAATAAATATCTTCTGAGGAGACACTTTGAGACCATGCAAATATCCCGCTTCTCATCATGCTCTACCACTGATTTAAGCATCCATGGATAATCCTTGTAAGAATAATTACTGTAATGTTTGCCCATTAATGACTGTCTACCCCCTTCATTCCTTCTACATTTATCAACTGGAATTTCACTGTAAGGAAGAGCCATTCCATCTTATTCATTCATGAAACAGCTAAGCCCAGTCCCCAGCCAACTCCCCAGCTGAATGCAACCTTATGAGTAAACGCTGAAAAGCCAGCAGAAGAACCGCCCAACTGAGCCCAGCCCATATTGCAAAATCCTGAAGGAAAAAAAAAACCCATGGTTGTCGTTTGAAGGCACTATGGTTTGGGGTAGTTGTTATGAAGCAATAACTAACCAGTACAGTGTCTTCAGTCAGACCCTCTCACACTGTGGCACCCTGAAAAATGCTTCCCATGTTAGTGAATCTGGATCTACCCTGGAATAGGGAGGAAAAGCAGAGCTTCAAGTTAAAAAATTATAGTAATATACATATTACTGTATTTGGTATATTCAGACACCAGTAATAGAGTGGTGTCTGAATTCCACAGCCAGAAAATTCAGGGCAAGAGAAAACAGTGAGCTTTCAAGGGCACCAAGAAACCCTTTCACCTCCCCAAAATAAATTTTCCTACTCACTAACAACTAACATTCCACCCACTCGAATTCCTTTGCTTTGCTCATTTGATATTTGAGGCTTTGCCAGGTTCTGGGTGTACTAAGACATGATCCTGAACCTTGATTCCGACTTTACGATCATGGTAAGTGCTCATACTTCAAGTGTCGTTAGTCATTTTTACCTTCAAGAGAAATCAGGGGGCTTCCCTGGTGGCGCAGTGGTTGAAAGTCTGCCTGCCGATGCAGGGGACACAGGTTCGTGCCCCAGTCCGGGAAGATCCCACATGCCACGGAGCAGCTGGGCCCGTGAGCCATGGCCGCTGAGCCTGCGCGTCCGGAGCCTGTGCACCGCAACGGGAAAGGCCACAACAGTGAGAGGCCCGCGTACCGCAAAAAAAAAAAAAAAAAAAAAAGAGAAATCAGGGCCTGAGGACAAGTCTGGCCATCAAGAAGGGGAGAGAGACCTTGAGCACATAGATTTCTTAGCCGGGAGAACCTAGAGCCAACCGACCCATAATGGAGGGCTGATATATTTCCTTGTTGTTCCAGAAACTATCATAAACCAATTTAGTCATTTGTCCTGGAGGGGCTGGTGAGCCTGCACATCCAGCCTATCTTGAGTGAAGTAAACAGAAGAAAAAGAAATAAATTTATTTATAGAATGTTGACAAAAGAGAAGAGGTAAAAAGCTAGCTTTTTATTCTCCTTATTACAGTGACTTTGAGATATTTTCCCCCTCCTTGGAAAAAATCATCTTGAGACCCTCTTTCTCTTTTTTTTTTTTTTTTTTTTTTGCGGTACGTGGGCCTCTCACTGTTGTGGCCTCTCCCGTTGCAGAGCACAGGCTCCGGACACGCAGGCTTAGTGGCCATGGCTCACGGGCCCAGCCGCTCTGCGGCATGTGGGATCTTCCCAGACCGGGGCACGAACCTGTGTCCCCCGCATTGGCAGGTGGACTCTCAACCACTGCGCCACCAGGGAAGCCCGAGACCCTCTTTCTCTTAAAACTAAGGTTCCACTGGAGGACGACTTATGAAGCATCAACAGTAATAATAACAACAGTAGTAATACAACTAATGATAATTACAATAATGAGTCATTTTTATTGAGCATCTACAAATGTGCCAGGTACTGTGTTCTATTAATAATTGCTTGACTACCACAGTGTTTAGAGATGAATGCTGTGGATGAGGGCACCAAGAGTTATGCATAAATATAAGTGCATCAGATACCTTAAGAGAAGGTAGCAACCTTAAAAGTGGAATTTGAATCACACTTCTGTTGCAAAATGTTTGGACGTGCCTTCCATTTGCTATGTGCATAATATAAAAACAATGTGAACATAGCGATAACAATAAGTTATTGCTGCCATTTCTTGAACACCAACTTACTCAAAAGCCAAGAAAATGGCCTCATTTTATTCTCACAACAACCTTGAGAGGGTGCTACAGGCTTCCCATTTTACAAATGAAGAAGCTCAGCAATGTCTTAAGGCTAGTAAGTAATGGCAGCAGTGTTGGAGCCCAACTGTCTACACCTTGTCCCTTCACTAACCCTTGTCTTTCTATCCATCAAATAGCCTAAAATAAGTGCTATTAAATAGAAGGATCTAAAGCAGGGATCTTTAATCTCGGGCCATAACTTCAAGGGTTCTGTGAACCCCTGAAATTAAATGTCTGAATATAAATATATGTAGTTGGGAGATACCTATTGCTTTTATTAGTCTTAAAGAAGTCCCTGATTCCAAACAAGACTAAAACCTAATTAAAAGGAAGTCCACACTAAAAGATACAATACCTCAGTTCAAACTGGGTATTAACAGATCAAGGCAGGAAAGACCCCAATATGTGTGATGACGGCTGTTCATCCACACCGGCCTCTCAAACTCACTGCATCCAGAAAGAGCCCATTTCTTTATCCATATTATGTCCACATTGTGCCATACAAAGCACAGCTGGAGACTCCAGAGTCTCCGTGTGCAGCCGCTTGGGGACCACCTGTTTAGAAATAGAAGTACGAATGGATGGTTGCCGTAGGTCTCATCTAGGCTTATTTTTCTACAGATAGGGATTGGACTCTGATTCCGGTCCACACAGAAATTAGGTCGGTTACCTTGTTTCCAAAAATCTGGCAGGAATACCTTTCTTTAGACACTCATTAAGCAAACTGAGTATTTTCCAAATAGGAATTAGAGATTTCTAAGTCTCATGCGAGCCCATGGCTTGATCTTGCTTTTCAATCTCGTTGCAGAATGATGTGCTGGTCAGCCATAGTCACCGCTCTCTCCGGTCCACACTCAGTAGAAGATGTTTGCTCACAATGTTGGAAGAACTCAAGTTCTTGTTGGAAAATTCTTCATCTCAGTAGAAAAGAGAAATGCTGGACTTTTAACTGCAAGAAAACAAAGGAGGAGGGGGCCTGTTGTGTCTTTAGGCAGAGCAAGGAGGAGAGAGCCAAATGTCAACAGATACCAACGCAGCTCTTCTCTCTCTCTTGCCTGGCAGAGTGGCAGTGTGAGTTGTGAGGTACAGGGAGGCCATGTATTGCCCACAGGAGGATGATTCAGCGAGCCCTGCTCAGGCTCATCATTATGCCATCCTCTTAACTGGTAGACACGCTTCTTCCAAATGCAGGGTTCGTGATGACGGTGTGGGAGGATGGATGCTCACACCCCTCCTCAGGACTGAAATCCCAAATTGCAGCTAAGAGGACACCGAGGAAACCACTATACCCTTTCCTTCTACATTTTTTCCACTTGCCTATATGTTTAATATCTTCACACAGACCTAGCATGGTGGTGAGCAGTAGTGAGGGGCTCAAAAAGTCCATGTTTCTTGAGTAACTCATATAGTCCACTATATGAATTTCTTCATCTTTATGTTCAAGCTATTCTAAATCTTAGTGGTCCTAAATATACTTTTTAAATTAAAACTCGTATTAAGTCCTTTACCTCACTTCAGATTAGCTCAACTGTGGGGAAAAGGTACCAATCACATTCCACTAACCCTGAGACCTTTCTCTAATGGAGGCCTTCTATGGTAGCTAGAATTATTGTTCCCAACTCTTTACTCCTTCCCTGTAATAGGATTATAAATCCACAGCCTTTGCCATTTGGCTTTGCAATAGAGCTTGCAAAGTAAACATCTCCACCCAACTGACTTTAGGCCTAGCCTTGTGGGCAGAAGTGACAGTGTGTCTAAGAAGTTTTAACAGGTATAGCTAGCTTTTACCAGCAATTTTTGTGCTTCTGTCATTCACCATGCCAAAAGCATGTCTCAACTAACTGTTGTTCCTTAGCCTGGGTCCCATGGACAGGGAGCAGACCTGAATCAGGCCCGGCACCTGGATCCAAGACCAGCTGCACCTAGCAAGGCCATGCCAACCAGCAGACCCGTGGACAACAGATAAAGGAGTATTTTTCTTAGCTACCAAAGTATCAGGGTCACTTGTTACTGCAGCTAAAGCTAATACATTTTCCAAATCCAATACATCAATAAGTTGTTCTGTAAATTACAAACCACAAGACTTCATCAAGGTATGGAATACTTGTCCATCTCTGTTTTTTTTTTTTTGCGGTACGTGGGCCTCTCACTGTTGTGGCCTCTCCCGTTGCGGAGCGCAGGCTCAGCGGCCATGGCTCACGCGCTCAGCCGCTCCGCGGCATGTGGGATCCTCCCGGACCGGGGCACGAACCCGTGTCCCCTGCATCGGCAGGCGGACTCTCAACCACTGCGCCACCAGGGAAGCCCCCCATCTCTGTTTTTAACATACAACCAAAAGAAGTACCCTCATCAAAACCCCCAGGTTTACGTCAGTTCATTCAAAAACATCATTCTATTTCTTCCCCCTATAAAACTGCAGGAGAAGTATCTCTGGCAGTCATTTCAGAACTGTTAGCCTAAATTGTTCTTCTTTAAACCTATAGAGAAAGGAAAGCTGACAACAGTTTTATTTCTTAAAGCATTTTGACACACTGTATTGTTTGGGGTAGTTTAGAATCTCCAACACTGAGGCTTATTAGTCTTTTATTCACTTCCCTCTCTACATGAGAAATACTTATAGGTATTATAGGCAGGCTTGAAATAAGTATATAGTGTAAGGAAGTATAAGTATACCAGTTGACCAAAGGAAGACAAAGAAATGAATGAAAAGCAAGAAATGACAGAAGCCTCCAATTGTAGATGATGTGATGACACTAGGAATGCAGCAGAGAATGCCAGGTCCTGATGGTAACTTTTCAGAGCCTTCTTAAGTCCATCTCTTCTTCATAATAATAATCTCTTGTCATATTTCACAATCTCTGAGTTTCCCCCCTCTTTCCCTTTTTTGTTTCTCTATTTCTTTTATACAAGACTGAACAATGTTGAGCTGCTTTCTTACCCTAAGAAGCTGTGAATTGCTGGGTTCTGTTTAGTTCCTGGTATAACTGGAAACAATTGAATTTGAATAGCAATCTGGTTTTCACATCTTTTATTTATTAACGTTCTTCAAAATATAGAATGGAAAAGGGTAAAAACAGTTTTACATAATACAGAGAATGTCAAGAACAGAGAAAAATGAGGACAAAGAAAAAATAGAAACTGAATAAAAATATGTGTTTAGTTCTATCTGGAGAGTTTCAGTTTTTACATCTGTTTGTACCAATGTATATTTCTCATCTGAAGCAGTGTTAATCCACAAATAGTGTTATTAGTGTTAATAGTGTTAATAGTGTTATATAATGTTAATCCACAAATATAGCTTTAGGGTCTATCCATTTAACAAATAGACCCAGTGATTATGTAAGAGGTAAAGTGTTTGCTTTGGTCTCCTATTAAAATGTAAGGAAAGCAGAGGAGATATGACTTGCTGAAGTCCATATATAAATGCTTGGGCATCACCATATGTGAAACGAATATTTGCTCTGTTCCTACCACACAGGTACATTCAATTTGTTATAAGTACACTTTTCTGTGTGTACATCATACTTTAAGAAAAGGAGATTTTAAAAATTAAACTAGAGAACAAATAAAAAACTAACACCTGGTCATTTTCCTCCCTGGGATTTGGTGGTAAATGAACCACCTACTTATGAACTAGTTATACAGTGATCAAAAATAAGGCGGGGGGGGCTTCCCTGGTGGCGCAGTGGTTGAGAGTCCGCCTGCCGATGCAGGGGACGCGGGTTCGTGCCCCGGTCTGGGAGGATCCCACGTGCCACGGAGCGGCTGGGCCCGTGAGCCATGGCCATTGAGTCTGCGCGTCCGGAGCCTGTGCTCCACAACGGGAGAGGCCACAGCAGTGAGAGGCCCACATACTGCAAAAAAATAAATAAATAAAAAAGGGGGGAATTAGAAAAAGAATCCCAGAAAGTTTCATAATCCACCAATAAGAAAATCCTTCCTGCACTATACAGTTACCTCTTGTGTACAAATGGATGGAAAGAGTGGTGTGTATTGTCCCAGGCACACACGATCTTTGTCATCTCTTACAGGATTTGGAAACCTTCAAGTGGCTCTTTCCTCCTGCAATCATAGTTACTCCTCCTGATTCAGGGACCAGCCTCTCAAGTAAAAATACAAGGAATCAAGTACCAGGTCAGCCACTTCCTAGCTATACAACCTTGGGCAGGTATTTAACTGATCATATCTCAGCTTAGTCATCTATAAAATGAGGATAATGACAGTACCTACTTCCTGGGATTATTGCAAAGAATTACATGCCTGGTAACTAGGAAGTGCTCAATAAATGATAACTATTATCGTAATGTCTATGGTAATGGTTCAATATATAAGATAGGAATAACTGAGAGAAGACAAAATAGCACCTAATTCTGCCCAAATTGCTTTTTCCATAAAAATTGTTTTAAAGGGCTGAAGTGTTCATGGGACAAATGTAGTGATGTTTGCAACCTACTTTAAAATGCACCAAAAAATAAGCTACATTGACAGATGGGTAGCAGGATCAATAGATGGACAGAACCATGATAAAACAAATACACCAAAATGTTTATTGTAGAATCTAAGTGATGGGTATGTGGGTGTTCACAGCACAATTTTTCAATTTTTCTGTATACAGATGTTGGAAAAACAAAAAAAAATCTGAAAAAAAGTAAATGGGATATTTAAATTCTGTATAATTACTATGTATAAGCAGAGACCCTGTACAACAGCAAGCTATATATAAACATCTAATTATATTTTCTTCTCTTTCTAAACTTAAGTGTTGAACTACAGTTTTACTTTCTAATTTCAGAAAAACCTTTGCTTTCACCCTAAATTCTTCTACTTTGTCAGATGGTCTCATAAATGCTTCTTTCTCATTCTGTTTATGAGCAGATTTTGCGTTCAAAGCCTCCTTCCTACACAATGTGCTAAGAACCATGAAGCCCACCTGGCTTGTTTTACCCCACGAAAATAAGAGGAGAGATGCAGGGCCCTTACTCTCTTTTAACAGCACAATGGGCATGACCTAATTATGCCAAAGAGCTAAATTATTTCTATTTTATCCATCCCTTAAATTAGGCAAATTCTGGGCACTTCCCTGGTGGTCCAGTGGATAAGACTTCACCTTCCAATGCAGGGGGTACGGGTTCGATCCCTGGTCGGGGAGCTAAGATCCCACATGCCTCGCGGCCAAACAACCAAAACATAAAACAGAAGCAGTATTGTAACAAATTCAATAAAGACTTTAAAAAGGTCCACATCAAAAAAATCTTTTAAAAAAAATAAATAGGGGCTTCCCTGGTGGCACAGTGGTTAAGAATCCACCTGCCAACGCAGGGGACACGGGTTCAAGCCCTGTCCAGGAGGATCCCACATGCCTCGGAGCAACTAAGCCCGTGTGCCACAACTACTAAGCCTGCGTTCTAGAGCCCGCGAGCCACAACTACTGAGCCCACGAGCCACTACTACTTAAGCCTGCGCGCCTAGAGCCCATCCTCTGCAACAAGAGAAGCCACCTCAATGAGAAGCCCGCGTACCGCAAGGAAGAGTAGTCCCCGCTCGCTGCAACTGCGCACAGCAACGAAGACCCAATGCAGCCAATAAATAAATAAATAAAATTTTAAAAATAAATAAATAAAATAAATAAATTAGGCAGATTCTGAGGCTATTTAATTCTAAGAGTACATTAATTCTCCATAGAGAAATGTGGTTTTCTTTGTTCAAAATTCTATCATCGTTATCTCTTTTTGTAAAGAGCTTCTTATTTTGCCCATTATTATCTGGACCAACAAAAGGAGAGAAATCTCTGGCAGACACATTGGTTTGCCTTCCCCACAGTCCTTCCCAACCTTCCTCCTTGCTCACTGGCTCATAAGACTACCTACAGGCCAATAAATAAAACAGAGTCATGGTGGAACCCAAGTGAGTTGTACTGGACTTCCCATTTCTCCTAGTTGAAATAAAGTGATTGAAAGCTGAAAATGCATAATAATTTATGTCAGTTGTGGATGCTGTGGCACTTGTAAAACATGTCCACTAATTCTTTGATTGTCCTCCCATCAAAAGGTAGGCTCTATGTTCAAGATTTCAAAGAGAGGCTGAGAAAATGAATCTCTGGTTTTTCCAACACCTATAATAAGAAATCTACAAGGAATACAAGGTTGGGAATGGCTTTTAGGTAGTCTGCCACAAATATCTTTATAATAAATACAAAATCAAATGACTATGTTATTGCTAAAGGGTTAAGAAAGAAGATAGATTTATTTTGCTACCAGATGATCATTTTGAGGACTAGTAATTTATCAACACCTGAAAGCAATTTCTAGTCACTGAAATAAAATTACTTCAGTACAAATAACATAATCAATTTTACTTTTACTTTACATAATTCTTGACTTTTTAATTGTGATGCTTTGACAACAATGCCTCTCCCTATCTGTAGGTCAAGTTTTTGTCTTTGTTTAAGTTGAGGTATAACATACATACAGTATAGAATGTGCTCTAATTTCAAGTGTGCAGCCCAATAAAGTTTGATATATGTACACACCTGGGTCACCACCACCAGACCAAGATCTAGAATATCTCCAGCATCCAGAAGGCTCTCTCATTCCCCCTCTCCGGCAATACTCACCCGCAAAGATAATCACTATTCTGACTTCTATCATCATGTATTAGTTTTGCCTGTCTTGAACTTTATAAGAACTGATTTATACAGCATGTACTTTTTTGTGGCTAGCCTCTTCCATAAAGTCTGTGAGAATCAGTAGGGGCTTTTTGTTTATTTGCTTGTCTTCTTGTTTGTTTTTGGCTGAGTAGTATTTCATTGTATGTATATATTATAAATCATGTATCCATTATCCTATTGATGGGCTTTTAGGTTGTTTCTAATTTGGGGCTATTATGAGAAGGCCACTATAAACAAACTTAAAACACGTCTTCTGACAAATGAGCACTCCTTCCCCTTGGGTATACATCTAGAGGTGGGATTTCTGGGTCACAGAGTACTAGTACTTTCAGCTTTAGTAAACACTGCTGAATCACTCGGCAAAGTTGCTGTATCCCCCTATTTGCTTGCAGTTTCCAAGGGGAGGCATTAACATGCTCCCCATGCTACCTCCTCTCACCAATCCAGAACCTTTAAAGAGAAGTCTAACAGCACATCATCTTTCCTCTATGACTGGCCCCACACTGTCCTGCCAGCCTTTCTCTGTTGCTCTAACTACAAAGGCCAGCTTAAGGAACCTACACTAAGTGAATATTTGGCTCTCTCCCAACTGAATGAAATATAAGCAGGTAAAGGCAAATGATTTTTAGGTCCATTTTAATTCTGCTTCATTTCATAAACTTGAGTAACTCTTTTTTTCCCCCTTTGGTTCATGCCTTTGTGGTTTAAAGAAACGAATGCAACTAAACTACGGGCACATTGTGAAAATAAATGAGTAAAGTTCTTTAGGATTCCCGGGGACAGGAAGAAGGATGGGAGGAAACTGTTACAGAAATGTAATCATTATTGTAATCGGCCTGCGGTGCTATGAATAAGTCATAATTATCTCACAATCTGAGTTAACACTATGATGTTTTCTCTTGTCGTGTCAACATGTACATGTACATTTCAAGAAGACCAGCAGAGCTGCTCCACGGTTGAACGCCCCGAGCCCCTACTGTACATGCGTGCTGACCTCACATTCCAGGAAAATGGTCCATACCTTCGGGACTATGGGGGCATTTTTTACCCACAGTGGCCTCATCTTTCCCTGTTCAAGTCATTACTGATTTTTTGCATGGAAACTCCCATAGCATTCAACTATAATAATGACCTATTTATATAGTATTGGATGGGGGGCTATTTCTGATATTTGTGCGGGTGTATTCTTTTTCTTTTTCTTGGCTGCATTGGGTCTTCGTTGCTGCACGTGAGCTTTCTCTACTTGCGGCGAGCAGGGTCTACTCTTCATTGCGGTACGCGGGCTTCTCACTGTGGTGGTTTCTCTTGTAGCGGAGCACGGGCTCTGAGAGCACAGGCTTCAGTAGTTGTGGCACACGGGCTTAGTTCCTCCACGGCATGTGGGATCTTCCCAAACCAGGGATCGAACCCACGTCCCCTGCATTGGCAGGCGGATTCTTAACCACTGTGCCACCAGGGAAGTCCCTGTGCCACCAGGGAAGTTCCTGTGCAGGTGTATTCTTAACTTAAACTTACACAAATCCCCCAAAAAGTCATATTCTCGTGCATATGAATGTTCCCAACCTCATATTCATTCCATTCTTGTGAGTAGTCAGAGAATATTCCCCTCCACAGAAAAAAAAGAAGAAGAAGAAGAAGAAAAGAAAACTGGAGAGATAAGATAATAAGAATGAAATTTAGAAAACTTTTGTGTTCATGAAGCGGTCCATTTTAAGTGTGCTAAATCTGATGCCAGAAATTTCATTCTAGACCAGCTATTTTGTTGTTCTCAGATTTTTTTTTTTACATCTTTATTGGAGTGTAATTGCTTTACAACGGTGTGTTAGTTTCTGCTTTATAACAAAGTGAATCAGTTATACATATACATATGTTCCCATATCTCCTCCCTCCTGCATCTCCCGCCCTCCCACCCTCCCTATCCCACCCCTCCTCAGATTTTTTTTTCTAAAACACATCAAGAGGCAATGCTAAACCAAGGATGTGTGTAGTGATTTCTGACAGATTCAGTGGTTCCTGGGGGCAAAGCTCAGGGTTCCCTCACAGGCTCTGTCTTTTCAGCACCAAGACTCAGTTGACACATGGTGCTTATTGGGCCCTGATCAATTAAATGAGAAGCTCTGAGGAGGGAAGGTCCAGGCATTGGTAATTTTCTCAAGCTCTCCAGGTGACTGTAATGTACATCCAGATTTGAGAGCCACTATAGTCCATCCTGCCTTGCACCAGGGACAAGAAGAAGAAGGCAGTATCACCTACTTTGCAATAGCCACATACAGAATATTGCCAATATGATCTGCTTGATTCTTAATGCACTGATCAAAAAACAGGGTGGAGTGAAATACTAACTTTCGGTGAAGCAAAACATAAAATAGGTTGAACCCTAACACATTTCACCAAAGTCATGCTCCATCCAAAGGAAGGAAGAGAGGAAATGTAAGAAGGAGAACCAGGAAGACAATGACAGTGGCAGGCAGGGCAGCCACTCAGGCTGCTCACAGGGGACATAATCCTCATGTTCACTAACTTCTAAAGGTGCAAACATTTTGACGTGGGGAATTTAGAAGAGCTTGGATATAGTTTTCTCAACCAGAACATGACCCTGATCAGTGTAAGACTATGTGTCTTAAGAGACCAGCACAACCCCCCAAAGAGGAGTTTGTGTGTGTGTGTGTCTGTGTGTGTGTTGATACACTTTTTGAATAAAGGAGGGGGAGGGAGCTTCATGCTACAGTACCACAGACATCCCAGTACCGGAGGGAAGAATATGACATGGGAGAGGAAATGGAGAATGTCCTGACACTAGTTCTCCAGCTGGCCCCAGGAGACAGAACCTGACCCCCAATCAAGAAAAGAAGTACCGGGAAAAACTGGAAGGACCATTTTAATTAAAGATGCTATACAACCCTGTGAGTCAAGCTATACTTTAATTAAAAAAAAAAAGATGCTATGAGGCATGACTTGAGGGAAGCATAAGCAATTCTTTGGTATCCCTGGTGACAAGGCCCAATGCAGAGCTGGGGAAAGGAGTGGTCTCTGTGTTCCATAAAGCACCACTATGCTTCCTGAGGATGAGTGCTTCTGTGGACATCCAGACAGTCTCCTTGATGTTTCCACAAGAGACACCAGAGAAAACACGGGGGCAACCAGAAGCACCAGGAGCAAAAGCCATCAACAAGGAGGACTTTGAGCATGAAACAATATGACAGTGCTACATGATGGTCTGCCAGCACACGCAAGCCTCCTTCTAATGACTAACAGAAATCCTTTTGGGGAGAAAGAGGCTTTATGGAGGCTTGAAGTCCCTTGTGAGTGAGGAAATCTGGACTCCTACTGTTAATACAATTCCATCTGTATCCAGTAGCAAGTGATGCCCAGGGACATTCATGTTACAATAATTTACTGTGCAATACTGAAAAGAAAATAGACCTGCCAAACATATAAGTATTCTTTTAAATTTTCACCTCTTTTGGTGAATTAATAAAGGCTTGTGAATAAAAGAAGGTTGCACAAAGGAGGTCACACTGTTGTTAAATTACTCAGAAAGGAACCAAATAATTTTTCCTATGTATCTTAAAGAAATCAATTTTTCTTTTTCACCATAATACTGAAACTTCTGAATCGACTGGCAAATAAA
This sequence comes from Globicephala melas, assembly GCF_963455315.2. NCBI lineage: Eukaryota > Metazoa > Chordata > Mammalia > Artiodactyla > Delphinidae > Globicephala > Globicephala melas. Next base: position 105,154,776 of record NC_083335.1, read on the forward strand.
TCATAAAATCTTCCCCCATCCAAAGTCCATCAGCAAAGAAGATCATAAAATCAGAACAGAGTAGATGAGAAGAAAAAGGTATCTTTGGTGGGGGGGCGTAGATTACCACTATTCCACTATCACATTCTCGAGCTCATTCCCACCATTCAAGAAAGCTAGGGCTTCCCTGGTGGCGCAGTGGTTGAGAGTCCGCCTGCCGATGCAGGGGACACGGCTTCGTGCCCCGGTCCGGGAAGATCCCACATGCCGCGGAGCGGCTGGGCCCGTGCGCCATGGCCGCTGAGGCTGCGCATCCGGAGCCTCTGCTCCGCAACGGGAGAGGCCACAACAGTGAGAGGCCCACGTAACGCAAAAAAAAAAAAAAAAAAAGAAAAAAAAAAAAGAAAGCTAAATACTGTAGAACTGGAACAACTCGCAGAATAAGGGGTGAAAAACACCCAAGATCCAGAGGCAGCAAATGGCTCCTGATAAACTCCTCGTTTCTCATTGTTAGGATTTCAGTTCTCATAACTTAAACCGCGCACACTGGGCTTTATTTGTTGCCCGAGCACAATGGCCTCTGCCTACACACATTTTAAAAAGTGGCCTCTGGATTCCCCTGGCGGTCTAGTGGTTAAGACTCCACGCTCCCAATGCAGGGGGTGCGGGTTCAATCCCTGGCAGGGGAACTAAGATCCCATATTCCTCGTGGCATGGCCAAAAAAACAAACCAAAAAAAAGATTTAAAAGTGGCCTCACAGAGTAAGTCAAGAGGGAACAATCAGCCCATAAAAATGCTAACAAACCATTGCAGGTTAGGGAGCAAATTCTAGATGGCAAGCCTGACTCTCAAGGTCTTTGCTTAATAACTTCCACTATATACAATTTAGACAACCTCATATTTGCGGTGTTCTGAACAGGGCCATCAGTGACACAATTGGGAAAGAAAGTCAAAAACATTCCCCAACTTATTGAACTTAAAGACCGGGGGCGGGGGGCAGCTCTTTTTTTTCCTACTGAGTATCCCTTTTACTTTCTCCCACTTTGAGGACATAGATATTTTCAAATTTTTGGCACTTGATCACACCAGAAGAAAGAAATATCCAAAAGAAATTACAGTCATGAAAAAATACAAATAAACAACCAAATCTTTAACACTATGCTTGGGAGTCCAGACCATAGGACCACCTTGTAAGCAAAACTACTTTATACCTGGTCGTTAGCATGCCTTGATAATTAGAATCCTTTGGATGACGTCCAAGACAGAATTCCATACCCAATTCTATTTTAATATTCAGAGCACTAGAGAAGTGCCAATTTGTTTCCCAAAACAAAGATAAGAGCCACCCAGGGGCTCTACTTTCTAAATGAAATCATATTTAATAACCCCCAGCATATCATTTGTATCGGCCAAAACATTGCTGCTATCCCATTGAGATTTATGTTAGGGAAAGCAGCAAACGGGAAGTCACAGGACAGCTTTGTCATTAGCTAGGTTTATGACCAAAATACTGATACAGAGCTCTCCTACCTAGGCTGGAGAGCACTGCTGAGGCTCAAGGTCCAAAAAGGGTGTCTCTTTGCCCCAAATCCAAATGTAAGACAAGAGGAGAAAAGAGATGGCCTGGCTTCCAACGCTATGTACTAGAGGGCCAGGCTCTGACCCATGCAAGGAGAAAGCAAAAGAATGTCAACGTGCTGCCCCAGCTTTGTGGAGGAAGGCAAGAAGAAAGAGCCACGTCCCTGTGTCTGACCTCTGAATACAAGGACTCTGTAAGCTGGAACGCATGAAACATCCTGGCCAACCTCGAGGGTCTAGACAAGTCAAACACGCACTTGTAGTAGGGTTCCCAGGCACCAACAGTACTATCAGTAAGGAAGAAAGTGTGCAGTGTGTTGGTGAGCATGCTGGTAGTAGGCAATTTGCCATATCAAGCTGACAGAGACAGCTACAGGGGCTGAAGAAATGGAGAGCTAGGCATCAGCGTTCAAATTCTGAGTTTCCCACTTCCCAACTTTGTGACTTTGCCAAGTCACTTCTCCTGGGCCTCAATTTCATCATCTGTAAAATGAAGCTGGTAACGCACCAGCCTCACATGGCTTAAATGAATTAAAACACTTAAAGCACAGAGTAACGACTGGTACATCTTAAAGAGTCTGTGAGCTACTATTATTTACAACTTTTCTTTGATGGTTTGAAATTATTACCTTTAAAGCCAGAAATGGATTACAGATTAAAAACAGGACTTTTTTTAAACAAAAAAAAATGGTGGTGGGGGTGATGAGATTGATTGGGCTGGAGATGAAACAACAAAAAATAGCATACTGGAATCAAATGAGTCTTTCTCTAGCAATTGACAGTACATAAAATGAAAATAATGTACCTAAAATGCTCTCACGATGTCATTTAAAGGCAGAATAAAATGGTGGCTGAATTTGTTATAGGCGCTAAGCTTTTATCATGTTAAAACAGTGCACGAGTCATCAGCAGAGTTGAGGCAGTGAAATTTTTCAAAATAGTTCTGTGGTCCTTGCCAAGTTACAACATCATTTTGAAACAACACACAGTGAGCATAAAAATAAGGCTCTTGGTTCTTTCAGCAAAAATTAAACAACTTAATGTTATTGAAAAAATTATGCAAACAAAATTTAAATTTGATTATATAAGTACACATAGGATCTATCAAAGCAAGATGCCACAACGCTGCACATAGAGAAAAGCTTACTAGAAAGAAATACACATGGACTTCCCCGGTGGCTCAGTGGTTAAGAATCCGTCTGCCAATACAGGGCACATGGGTTCGATCCCTGGTCCAGGAAGATCCCACATGCTGCAGAGCAACTAGGCCCATGCGCCACAGCTACTGAGCCTGTGCTCTAGAGCCCACAAGCCACAACTACTGACCCCGTGTGCTGCAACTACTGAAGCCCGCACGCCTAGAGCCCGTACTCCACAAGAGAAGCCACCACAATGAGAAGCCTGCGCAATGCAATGAAGAGTAGCCACAACTCGCCACAACTAGACAAAGCCTGTGTGCAGCAATGAAGCCCCAATGCAGCCAAAAAAAAAAAAAAAAACAATAGACAAAAGACCTAATCAGACAATTCACAAAAAAGGATATCCAAATGAGTATTATAAATATAGGTAAAGGGTCCCCACTTAGTCACCAGGGAAATGCAAATTAAAACTGCAATGCCAGGGCTTCCCTGGTGGCGCAGTGGTTGAGAGTCTGCCTGCTGATGCAGGGGACACGGGTTCGTGCCCCGGTCCGGGAAGATCCCACATGCCACGGAGCGGCTGGGCCGGTGAGCCGTGGCCGCTGGGCCTGCGCGTCCGGAGCCTGTGCTCCACGACGGGAGGGGCCCCAGTGGTGGGAGGCCCGCGTACCGCAAAAAAAAAAAAAAAAAAAAGACAACATCAAGTGTTGACAAGGGTGTGGAGCAACTAACTCTCTTACATTGCTGGGGAGAGATAAATTGGTTCAAACATTTTGCAAAACTGTTTGGCAATATTTACTGAAGTTGAACATAAGCACTCCCGATGAGGCAATGATTCCATGCTGAGTTACATACCCAAGTGAAATGCATACAAAAGTCCACTGAAAGGCATGTACAAGAATGTTTACAGAAGCACTATTCATAATGGCCAAACATAGGAGACCACCAAATGGCTGTCAACAGAAGAATGGATAAGAACATTCTGATACCCTCACACAAGGGAATGTGATGCAGTAAGGAGACTAAATGAACCACAACTACACAAAACCGAGTGAATCTCATGAACAAAACGTTGACAAAAATAATCTAGCCACAGAAGAGCATGTACTGTATCATTCTGTTTACATAAGTTCAAAAGCAGGCAAACCCAATTTGTGGTGTCAGAAGTCAGGATCGTGGTTTGTCCCAGAAGATAGAGACTAAGGCAGCACAAATGGGATCTGGGGTTGTGGTAACTTTACGAAAATCCATTAAGCTGTAAGTATGGCATATTTCAATAAAAAGTTCACATTATAAAATGCTTAGTAAATGTTGATCTACTGATATTGCAACATAAATGGAAGTTCCACGAAGGGAAGGGATATTTGTCTCTTTTATTCATTGATGTGCCCTATGCATCTAGAACAGTGCCTGATATATAGGAGGTGCTCAATAGATATTTACTGAATGAGTGGTAGATAAGCAGACTGCTCCAAACATGTAATTGTACCATCACGTGAAAAAGCTAGAATAGAGGGCTTCCCTGGTGGCGCAGTGGTTGAGAGTCCGCTTGCCGATGCAAGGGACGCGGGTTCGTGCCCCGGTCCGGGAAGATTCCACATGCCGCGGAGCGGCTGGGCCCGTGAGCCATGGCTGCTGAGCCTGCGCGTCCGGAGCCTGCGCGTCCTGAGCCTGTGCTCCGCAACGGGAGAGGCCACGACAGTGAGAGGCCCATGTACCGCAAAAAAAAAAAAAAAAAAGCTATTATAGAATACCAGAGCACACATATTTAATGAATTGGTTCAAGGACTGATGTTATGCGAAGTCCACAATTTACCTGCATAAGATTATGGATTTTATATATCCCTAAAGGGTATATCTACTTTTTTGCCTGTTTTTAATATATATTCTGCCAGGTAACTATGAAGAAGACTTTTAGTATATAAACCACTTATCGCTTATTCAACAGGAATATGTCTTTAAGTATGTTGATAAGTTTTAATTTATTTCCAAAAAGTTAATAATAACGCAGTGAGCCCTTTACTAAATAAACTGAAGAAGTAGGGGCTTCTAACAATGCTGGGACCACAATGTTTCCAACTACAGTCGTTCTTATTCTAGTTAGACAAGCTCTAAGCATTAATAAGATGTCAGCATCTTTCAAAATAGGGTTGAATGATGCCATACAAACTGTCAATTTTATTAAGGAGCAGACTTTAAATTGCAGACTTTTCAGAAATGTTTGTAATTTTATTGGCAGCAAGTATCATAATTTCCTTTTTTAACTTAAAGGCCAATAGCTGTCTCAAGGCAAGGTACAAGTACCAATTTTTCAAATAAAACAAGAAATCGGTATTTTTTTAATGAAGGAATTTGCTGCATAGACACATTTCCATTTTGCCCTCCTTTCTTTAATAATAAAACACCTGAGTTTTAGCTGGACCCACGACCATCTAGCCAAAGACTTATACAATTGACTCTTGAACAACATGGGGGTTAGGGGCGCTGATCCCTGACCAGTCCAAAATCTCTGTATATCTGTACAGTCGGTTCTCTGTATGCACGGTTCTGCATCACGGATTCAACCAACCTTGGATAGTATAGTACGTGTGGTACATATTTAATGAACGAAGTCCACGTATAACTGGACCCACACAGTTCAAACTCATTTTGTTCAAGGGTCAACTGTATTTCCCAGTCTCCCTTGCAGCCAGGTGTGATCATGTGACAAAGTTCTGGCGATTGGGATACAAGTGAAAATGTTATGTACCTCTTCTAGGTCATGCCTATAAAAAGAATGGGTGGGTTGTCCTGCTGTCCCTTTCCACATACCCACTGGCTGAAGTGTGGACTCATAACCACCTTAGACCATGACCAGAAAGCCACGTGTTGAGGCTGGCAGGGCAGAAAGAGAGAATGTGCCTGGAGCTCTGAACTTAAGGAGCAGATTAACCCTCCCAGCCCTGGACTGCCTTCCTCCGGATCATTGCATGAAAGGGAAATAAACTTCTATCTTGTTTAAACCATAATATTGAGTGGTCTCTTTATACAACTTACATTAAACCGTAATGAATACAAACTCCACTAACTAAAATATCCCTGAATTAAAACATAATACACTCACTTATATAGCTTTATAGTTTCTCAATTCTCCACACCCTGAATGGTAGACAAAATAATGGCCCCCCAAATTTCTTTGGAACCTATGAATGTTAACTTACATGGCAAAAGAGACTTTGCAGACGTGATTAAGTTAAGGATCTTGAGATGGGGAGATGCCCGTGGAGTACCCAGGTGGGCCCAATGCAATCACAAGGGTCCTCATAAGAGGGAGGCAGGGTGATCAGAGTCAGAGGAAGAGATGTGATGATGGAATCAGTTTCAAGTGCTGCACGAAGAAGATGGAGGAGGGGCCGTGAGAAAAGGATAGCAGGTGGCCTCTGGAAGCTAGAAAATAGAAAAGGCAAAGAGACTGATTCTCCCTTAGAGGCTCCAGGAGGAATTCAGCCATGCTGACACCTTCATTTTAGCCCCTTAAGGTTCATGACAGACTTCTGACCTCCAGAGCCATAAGATAATAAATTTGTGGTAACTTGTTGCAGCAGCAATAGGAAACGAATACACTTGACATGCTTCAGCCACATGGGTCTTCCAGTTTGTCAAACACACCAAGCTCTTTCATGCCTTAGAACCGCTATCCATGCTCTTCCCACTGTCTGGAATTGTCTGGAATAATTTGTCTTCTTCCAAATCATTAAATGTCAGGTTTCTTCTTGCCAACAGGGCTCATTCTAAATGTTACCTCCTCAGAGAGGCCTTCCCTGACCACCAGATCTAAAGCAGTCACCCCTTTTATTCTCTCTCACAGCATACTGTTCTTTTCCATCATAAAAATCCATTACTGGGCTTCCCTGGTGGCACAGTGGTTAAGAATCTGCCTGCCAGTGCGGGGGACACGGGTTCGAGCCCTGGTCTGGGAAGATCCCACATGCCGCAGAGCAACTAAGCCGGTGTGCCGCAACTACTGAGCCTGTGCTCTAGACCCCACGAGCCACAACTACTGAGCCTGCGTGCCACAACTACTGAAGCCCACGCACCTAGAGCCCACGAACTGCAACAAGAGAAGCCACCGCAATGAGAAGCCCGCGCACCGCAATGAAGAGTAGCCCCTACTCGCCCCAACTAGAAAAAGCCCGTGTGCAGCAACGAAGACCCAACACAGCCAAAAAAAAATTTAAAAAAAGAACAAAATGTATGTGATTGTCTTACAAAAAAAAGGACAGTGAGAGATCAAAGATTCCTTCAAATGACGTCACAAATTGTGTCATAAGATACAGATTTTAAGGGACTTTCCTGGCAGTTCAGTGGTTAGGACTCCACGTTTCCACTGCAGGGGGCACGGGTTCCATCCCTGGTGGGGGAACTAGGATCCTGCATGCCGCGCAGCACAGCCAAAAAAAAAAAAAAAAAATACAGATTTTAACTGGTTAGAAACTCTTTCACTGACTCTCCAAATTGTACACTTACTGGTTAAAAAAAGAAAAAAGCTTTTAAGGTACTGCTAATGATTAACTTTGGAACTAAAATGCCTCATGATTCCTCTTACATTATTCTAGATGAGTTGACATTCAGATGAGTCATAACACTCTATGGCAAGCTATTACAAACTATTACCATTTGCAACTTATTACCTTTGAAACTATCTGTATGAGCTAAGATTTTTTTTTTAACTATAACTCTAAAGCAAAATACAAAAGTAAATTGGCTACTGAAAGCAGGGTCACAAAGAAGCACCTGTATACCCACGTCCATAGTGGCATCATTCACAATAGCCGAAAGGAGGAAGTAACCCAAGTGTCCACCAAGGGATCAAAAGATAAACCAACTGTGGTATATACATACAATGGAATACTTTTCAGCCTTAAAAGGGAAGGAAATTCTGACCCGTGTTACAACATGGATGAACCCTGAGGACATGATGTTAAATGAAATAAATCAGTCACAAAAAGACAAATACTGTATGATTCCACTTATATGAGGTACCTAGAGTAGTCAAATTCAAAGAGACCAAAAGTAGAAGGGTAGTTACCAGGGGCTGGGGGAAGGGGAAAAATGGGAGTTATTGTTTAATGGATAGAGAGTTCTAGTTTTGCAAGATGAAAAGAGTTCTGGAGATTACTTGCATAACAGTGTGAATGTACTTAATACTATTGAACTGTACACTTAAAAATAGTTAAGATGTATGGAGGTTTCTTAGAAAACAAAAATTAGAATTACCATATGATCCAGAAATCCCACTCCTGGGCATATATCCAGACAAAACTATAATTCAAAAAGATACATTCACCCCTATGTTCAGAGCAGCACTATTCACAATAACCAAGACATGGAAGCAACCTAAATGCCCATCAACAGATGAGTGGATAAAGAAGATATGGTACATATATACAAATGGAATACTACTCAGCCATAAAAAAGAACTAAATAATGCCATTTGCAGCAACATGGATGCAACTAGAGATTGTCATACTAAGTGAGGTAAATCAGAAAGAGAAAGACAAATACCATATATCACTTATATGTAAAATCTAAAATATGACACCAATGAACCTATCTACGAAGCAGAAACAGACTCACAGACATAGAGAACAGACTTGTGGTTGCCAGGGTTGGGGGGCGTAGGGGAGAGATGGAGTGGGAGTTTGGGGTTAGTAGATGCAAACTATTACATATAGAATGGATGGACAACAAGGTCCTACCGTATAGCACAGGGAACAATATTCAATGTCCTGGGATAAACCATAATGAAAAGGAATATAAAAATGAATGTATATATATGTATAACTGAGTCACTTTGCTGTACAGCAGAAATTAACACAACATTGGAAATCGACTATACTTCAAGAAGAAAATAGTTAAGATGATATATTTTATGTTATGTATACTTTACCACAGTTAAAAAAATTTTTTAATTTAAAAATAAGTAAATTGGGCTTCCCTGGTGGCGCAGTGGTTGAGAATCCTCCTGCCAATGCAGGGGACACGGGTTCGAGCCCTGGTCCAGGAAGATCCCACATGCCGCGGAGCCACTAAGCCCGTGTGCCACAACTACTGAGCCTGCGCTCTAGAGCCCGCAATCCACAACTACTGAGCCTGCCTGTCACAACTACTGAAGCCCACGCATCGCAACAAGAGAAGCCACCACAATGAGAAGCCCATGCACCACAACGAAGAGTAGTCCCCGCTCGCCACAACTAGAGAAAGCCCACGTGCAGCAACGAAGACCCAACTCAGCCAAAAATAAATTTACTTAAAAAAAAATAAGTAAATTGGCTACTGATACTGACATAAGACTACAACTTATATATGTATAAAGAGAAGCATAAATCTATTAATAATGCTAGCTTCGCTACTTCTAGGTGTGCTTAAAATTTTCCATTAAAAAAAAAGGAAGAGGAGGAGGAGAAAGAGAAGATTGATTTCTATTCTGCCATACAAAGCCCAGGTCAGCCCACTGATGTCCTCCACTTTGAATAACTCAGCCAGTAACTCCTCCAACCCTGGCTGGGGCTGGAGATACATAGGGGGCATCAGGACCATCAGCAGGTGAGGTCTGGAATTGGTTATGCTGCTCCTGACCCAGGATGCAGAGTGACTATGGTAAAAACTGAACACACACAGCTCTGGGCATTGCAGTTCTTCCCTAACCCCCACAGTCACCCATAGAAAGGTACTTCTATCCCAGTTCCTTGCTTTTTTTTCCTAGCTCTCTCTTGGAAGAGAAGCCTATTGTAAATCTGTCTACCTACCTGAGACCTTCACAGCCTGCCTCCTTCCTGCCTTTTCCTTTATAATCCCAGACTCTGTGATCAATTTCTCCCTCAAGGAACTAATAATAAAAATATAGCAAACACTTAAAGAGGACTCATTGTGTGACAGGCACAGTTTCAAATGCATTACATATATCAGGTCATTGAATCCTCACAACAGCCCTATGATTTCAGCACCACTTTAACACCCACTTTACAGATGAGGAGACTGAGGCACTGACTGGTTTAAGTCACACATCCAAGCTGGCACTGCCAAGGGAGTGGAGGAGCTGAGATTCAGATCCAGGTACTGGGGGCCCAGAGTCCTTGGCTTTCCCCCGTATTGGATATCTGTATGTTTTACAAATAGAACATTCATATCTCTTTCTGACAAATCCAGCTTGACCGACCCTTGCTAACTTGCCAAGGCTTCTGAGTACTTTATTCAATGTCAATGGCCGTGATGGTCAAGCAGCTGGAATTGGAAAAGCTGCAGCCAGAGAAGCCCTGCTGATGATGACAGAAATCCTGGCTCCCTGAGAGGGTCCTGCATCCATGCCGTGGTGTCCCCAGCCCTTGACCTCTGAGCAACAGGGTATGTGAGCTGGGAAGGCAATTCTGATCTGCACACCAAATGGTACAGGGAGCATCTGACACACCTGCAGAGTTCAGTGTAATGGTATTTGACCCATGCTAAAAGTCTCCCACTTGAAACGAGAAAATGAGTATTTGTATATTGAGGGCGACACAGAGAGGATACATTATAGTGTGACAGATGGAAATGGATTTACTCAGACATTAATAGTATCTAGACAAGTTTTCAAGCACACCTGGGAATACATTACTGACACATTACAGGAATACACTTTTATTCCCATAGCATGCAGAAAAACACTTTACCTTTACAATTCGAAAGAAAACTGCATTCCAGGGGGTGGAGGGAGGAGGAAGTGGATGAAGGCAGTCAAAAGGCACAAACTTCCAGTTATAAGACAAATAAGTACCAGGGATATAATATACAACATAATAAATATAATTAATACTGCTGTATGTTATATATGAAAGCTGTTAACAGTGAATCCTAGGAGTTCTCATCACAAAGGAAAAAATTTTTCCTAGCTCTTTAATTTTGTATCTGTATGAGATGGAGGTTCACTAAATTTACTGTGGTAATCATTTCATGATGTAGGTAAGTCAACTCATTATTCTGTACACCTTAAACTTACACAGTGCTGTGCATCAATTATATCTCCATAAAACTGGAAGGAAGGAGGAAAGTGATGGAGGGAGGGAGGGAGGGAGGGAGGGAGGAAAGAGGGAGGGAAGAAAAAAAACTGTAATCCAATGACAGGCAAAATCTTTTAATTTTGTCTTCTGGAATAAAACTCTAAATTTTTGAAAGTTTTGGGCATCGTTGGTGAGAGGAGAGTATTTTTGGCAAGAAATTAACCAAGATCAAGTCTCTTCTGCTATCATTTCCACATCATGTGGCTTACCATTAATATGCTAATCCTTCCTGAATATATTATATATACATACATACAATATACATTTATATATATATATATATACGCACCTAAACATATATACATACTTATCTCATCATTTAAAAGTTAATTCCTCCCCAATTTATTATACATATGTACATATATAAACCTTTTATATACATTTGTGTATACATTTAATAGAATGCCAACCAGAATCCTAAGGGACTGGGTTGGGAATAGGGGAAAATGATTTAAAAGCTCATATGGAAGAATAAATGGCTGCAAACTGACTGGCAGGACATTTTTTATGGGGTTTTTTGTTGTTGTTGTTGTTTTGCGGTACGCGGGCCTCTCACTGTTGTGGCCTCTCCCGTTGGGGAGCACAGGCTCCGGACGCGCAGGCTCAGTGGCCATGGCTCACAGGCCCAGCCGCTCCGCGGCATGTGGGACCTTCCCGGACCGGGGCACGAACCCGTGTCCCCTGCATCAGCAGGCGGACTCTCAACCACTGTGCCACCAGGGAAGCCCATGCCAGGACACTTTTAAGGGAAAAAATAGTGAATACTTATCTTACTCAATATTAAAAATTACTGTAAAAATACTAAAACAAAAATAGTCTAGTATTATTACAGGAATAAATACATAGATCAGTGGAGTAGAATGGAGAGTTCAGAAATAGATCCAAAGATATATGAGAACTCGGCATGTGAACAAAAATTCCACAAAGGTGGAATTTCAAATCTTTGTCAAAAGGTTGGATTATTCAATATATGGTGCTGACATAATTGCTAACTATCCAAACAGAAGCAAAACTAGATCTTTACCACATACCATGTAATAAATACAAATCAGAATAAGAATAAAAGAAAATTCAGGAGAGCTTTATATTATCTTAGAGTGGGGGAAACCTTCTGAAGCAAGATAGGTAACCCAGGAACCATAAAAAAAAAAAGACAGACATACACTTAAGTCTATTTTTTAAATCTTAACTTTCTGCATGGCAAAAGAGACCATAAACAAGGTGAAATATTGGGAGAAACGGGCAAAGAATAGGAATAGAAGAGGAAATCTAAATAGCCGAAAATGATGAATTATGTAATAGGTTGTACAGTCTCATTAGTAGTTAAAGAAATGCAAAATAAAATACGAGTTTTTACCCATCAGATGGGGCGGGTGGAGATTAAAAGGCATTTATATCTAGCGAGGTTAAAGATCTGGGGAAACAAGCATTCTTGTATACTGTTGGTAGAAGTATGTTACAAATTTTTTGGAAAGTTTGTAATGTCAAATTTTTTAAATATCAAATAAATAACAATAAGTAAATGCCAAATAAATAAATGTCAAAATTAAAAATATACATGCCTCTTTTCCCATTGGGGAATCTATTCCTTGAAAATTAAAGCACCAATACTTAAGAATACTTGAGTACAAGCAAGAATGTTCATTGGGACATTTCAATAGCAAAAGAATGGCAACAAATTGAATCTCCACCAACAAAGGAATAGTTTGAATAAACTATAGTTCATTTATCCATATAACCAGGCAATACAATGTAATTAACATTACACTTATTTTAAAAGAATGCTAAGGAAAAAGCAGACCTTTACAACGAAGAAATCTGGTGGTCACTACCTTAACCAAATCGTCAAATTACTTGGAGTAGAACAGTCTGATGTTATACAACAGAAGTACACAGAATCATCTACAAACTATTCTTACCAAATATGGAAGTTTTTTTTTCTACTTGCCATTGCCAAACGTTTTGCCAAATTCCAGGAAACAAATAGAATAGAGGAACGAGTTAAACACCACCCTGAGGAAATAATCAGACAAATATAAAATGTGGGATATTCTACAAGACAACTGAACTGATCTCTTCCAAAGGTTAAGATTAAAGGGGAGGGACCTCCCTGGTGGCACAGTGGTTAAGAGTCCGCCTGCCAATGCAGGGGACACGGGTTCGAGCCCTGGTCCAGGAGGATCCCACATGCCTCAGAGCAACTAAGCCCGTGTGCCACAACTACTAAGCCTGCACTCTGGAGCCCACGAGCCACAACTACTGAGCCCACGAGCCACAACTACTGAGCCCACGAGCCACAACTATTGAAGCCCGCGCACCTAGAGCCAGTGCTCTGCAACAAGAGAAGCCACCACAATGAGAAGCCCGTGCACCACAACGAAGAGCAGGCCCCCCTCGCCGCAACCAGAGAAAGCCCACACGGCAACAAAGACCCAACACAGCCAAAAATAAATTAATTAATTAATTTTAAGAAAAAAGAAAGTGGGGGGGGAAGGTAGGGAACTATTCTAAATTAAAAGAGACTAAAGAGGCAAAAAACTAACTGTAATGTGTAAACTTATTGGATTCTGGTTCTAAAAAGGTAGCTATAAGGATATTTCAGGCACAATTAGGGAAATTTGAATATAAACTGGATATAGGAAGATAAAACAGAATTGTTGATTTTTTAAGGTATGATAATGGTCTTGTGGGTATGTATGAGAAGGTACTTATTTTCCTAGAAAAATGTCCAATTTACTCTGTCTCAAATGATTCAGAAAAAAATATTAGATTACACTGTTACCCAACTGCCATTTTTGTATGTGGCAGTTGAGTATTGGCAACTTTACATGGCACGTCCTGATAAATGAGGGAAGGGGAGCATGAACACAGATATAGTAAAACGTTAACAGTAACTGAATCTGGGTGAAGGTTACATAGGTACTCATTACCATTATGTCACCTTTCACAATAAAAACTGAAGAGAAAAAGCAGATCTACGTCCACTGGCCTGGATGGAGAGGTGACACATTATTTGTTTTTGTTTTTTTTTTAATGCTAAGAAACACATATAGAAGAGACCCATCAATGAGTGGAATGGGGACTACATATACATTTCTATAGATATGTCCAACCATGAAGAAAAGTGTTCATTGTGAATTAAGCTATTAATATTGTTTATCTGAATAGAGGAAGTAGAGGAAAAGATTAATAACATTTGCTTTATGTACCTATGAATTGTTTCACTTATCAAAATAAGAATGTTTTACTTGTGGAGCTTTTGAAAATCTAAATACACACACACACACACACACACTCACACTTACATCAAATCCCAGAAATCTGGGGGATAGATTGTTTTTCAAATAGGGGTTGAGAAATGGAATACTCCCTGTCGTATCAGTAGACAAAGGATGTCACAGTCACCCGAGATTGCAGCCACCAGCCTATGGTGAGCTGGTGAGCTCTGAGGGAACTCAGGAAGGAAACAAAAACACCTGCCATCTAGCAGCCATCAGACTGCAGCCACTCCCAAGGATGGTGAGCCCTGAGGGAACTCAGGATACGAGCTTCTCAGGATACTGGCCCCAGGTAGCTGAGGTGCATATCAAAGGAACGATTTTAGTGAGCCCAGACTCTTGCATCTTCCCATACATAGAAGAGCACTAAATTCCTTGAGACATCTAGATTTCTTTTATTAACAGTAATCTTTTGTTCCTACTACCTGCCCTTTGTTATAAAACTCCTATATATCCTAGCTCCCCCCTCGCCTCCTCGGAGAAGGTCTCTCAGGGCTACTTGAGATGCTGCCTCCCAGGCTTGAAGTCCTAAAAATTCCTGCCGCATAAAGCGTAACTCTCAACTTTGGTTGTGAATTTTTTTTTTTTAGTCGACAGGGTCTACAAAATATCTCCCAGAATTTTTAACCCTGTATTTTCATTTAAGTCAGGGCTTGGCAAACTATATCCTATGGCCAAATCCACCCTCTACCCAATTTAGTAAATAAAGTTTTATTGGAACACGGCCACGCCCATTCACTTTCATGTTGTCTATGACCAATTTCACGATCCAATGACAGTTGCTGAGTAGCTGTGAAAGACTGTATGGCCCTCAAAGCTCAAAATATTTATTATCAGGTCCTTTGTGGAAAAATTTTGCTGATTCTTTATTTACATAGTCATCTTAACTGATGTCCTGGGTCACCTGGACTGCCTTATAATGGAAGGCTATTCTCCTATTTCTGTGTGCTAGTTTTCAGATGAATTTATAATCATTTCGACCAGAGGTAAGACCGCTTGAATTGCGACCTAGTGAAAAAAGAATATAGGTAGGCTTAAAAAGTAGCTTCAGAAAAGCAACATCACCCTTTACTTTAAATTAATATCGTGTGGGACTTCCCTGGTGGTCCAGTGGTTAAGACTCCACGCTCCCAAGGCAGGGGGCCCAGGTTCGATCCCTAGTCAGGGAACTAGATCCTGCATGCCGCAACTAAAGATCCTGCATACGGCAGTGAAGATCCTGCATGTGGCAACAAAGACCCTGTGCAGACAAATCAATAAATAAATACTTTCTAAAATTAATTAATATTGTTAATTTAACTGTTGTGGGTATACTTTGCTAGTGTTTCATATATGTTGCTTGATTTGGCTTTATAAGAGCAAAAAGCAGGACTTAGAACTGATGTTATGTTAGCATATAACAAAAATAATTTAACACTACAGTCCAAGAGACTTTTTTTCTCTTAAAAGGGTCTGGATATGTTTGTCTGAAATGCTCCATAATAAAAGTATAAAATTAATTAACCATATAATTAAAGGAACTGTAATTTACTCATATTTGAGAAATATTTCCTTTTAGTGTTGAAATCACAGCCAAGAAAACTGAAGCTAAGAAAACTCTCTCTCTAGGTCTAATTACGCAGGCTGAAGTACTGATTCAAACTTGCTGTATTTGTTATATATTTAAATAATATACTATAGTATATAAAGGGATTTCCTTCCTTGGATTTCTTTTTCTAACAAGAGACTCAACTTCCACGCGTAGGTTTAGCCCCATCTTCCCCTCTAATTTAGAAAGTGGTCTATTCTAAATCATTTCCAGACTCCCTCCCATATTTTGAATTTATAACTGAGAAATAAATTCTTTTTACCTTCACACACAGTCCCAACACTTCACACACAATTCACAAACCCTACACTAACACTCAGTTGATATCCTAAACTTGAGATCAACACACACAAATGCTTTCAGCTACTAATGGAGATATTTTAAGGCTGACTTTTTCTCCAAGCAAACTAAAACGCAGGATTTTTTTCAAGGCCATTACATTTGGGCATATTTCAAACACTTCTGAAATGAGCACTAGCAAAAATTAACTTCCACAAGGACCTTGTAACAGACACATCCTGCAAAATGCAGTCGGATTCCATTGGCTCTGCCTCTCGGCATGCTCCTCAACCTGAGAAGCCAGAGTGAGGCGAAGCAAGATGCGTGTCTGCAAGGAAGATGAGGCAATAATCATGTGTCTACAATTCCATTATGGTATAATTAATTTTAATTACACATTAAACTCTGCCTGAATTAAAAGACTCGCATAGCTTGAATCTTGTTTGTGTTGCCTCTAATTTTACCATGTTATTTTGAGAAATGTAAAATAACAAACCTTCTAAAGCAAAATGGTGACTTTAGGGACCCTGTTCTTAGGGGCTCTTAAAAGCTCAACAGTAGTCAGCCCAGTCCATTTTTCCCATTCCCCGAAGACCAGGTGAGGGGTGTTCTGCGTCCCTTTCTCCCATTCCCAGGCTCGGAGGCAGTCAGCCGGTGGGAAAGGAAGTGCGGATTGCATAGCCAGTCACGTGACAGCAGTGGGCGTCACCCACCCTGCTCCTTGTGTTTATGTTTCTCTTCATTGTTCTGAAGACACACTAGAGACTTGGCGTTTGCTCCTTTTCCGTGCACCATTGTGAGAATTTCCTGGGTTCTCTTTCAATCTTCCCTCTCTTGCTTCCACAGGCACTTACTAACCTTTTTGGAGCTTCTCCAGGCACACCCAGCAACTCCCGCAAGAGCAAAGGATCTTCCTAGAAGGCGGAAAGCTGCACCCACGGCAGCACCTTTCTTATGGTACGATTCAGACACAGCCTGTATTATCTGTGAGGACAGTATCATGAGATCGTTTCTCCATTTGTACCTACTGAACCATGGTGCAAATGAGGACTTTTTCTCCTCTCCTGTGGAGATAGGAATTCCAATGTTCGACATCTTGCTGAGGGGAAAGAAAAAAGTCTGGAACTATAAGAAAGCCTTGGTCTCTAGAAACATAAAAACCGAGTTGTGGTTTATACGTTTTAGCATGGCACATTTTGACACTGAGAAGGACAAATTTTGCTTCTCTTTAAACAGAAAAGAAAAGAAAATGTTCACTAAGAGCCATGCACCTAAAGTGGAACGCTACCAACAGTTCTATGCTCTGTGTTATATGAAAAACTCTCAGCAGAGGAACTACAGCAAAAGTGGCAAGAAATGCTGGCCAATGCCCTCTGGAAAGGAGGAAGACATCAAACACCTGCCGTGAGAAGGATGATGAAAGTGTATGGCGACTAGAAAACAGGAGACACCACATGCAAGCTTTATCCACTCCATGAAGCCCAGCAGTACATCCACATCCTTCCTAGATAACGTGGTGAAGTGGAACATTACTCCGTGCAGGGGCCCTCAAAATCCCAGAGAAATGTACGAACTTAGTCTCGTTCTTCTTGATTTTCCTGCATTTTCCAGGGTGGCTATTGAATCATAAAGCTTCCCTTAATAGAAGACATACCATGTTCATAGATTGAAGGACTGGATATTGAAGAGACGTCACTTCTCCCCAAGAGAGGCCAGAAACAGATCCATACATATACTGTCACCTGGTTTATGAAAAAGGTGAGGGCTGTTGTAGTACTGTTAATATACGTTTTCCTTGATCTGAGTCCTGGTGACATCAGAGTGTTGAGTCTGTGAAAACTTAACAAGCAGTACATTTAGGATATGTGCAATTTTCTGTTTGTATATTATTTTTCAAGAATAAGTTTATTTTCAATCCCTTTATGAGAGAGGTCGAATGACATTTTTCAAAGATTAAACTGTTGGTGTTCAAAGCAAAGGAAAAAAAAGAAAATATTCAAAATTTGGATGAATTCAACAATGATCTGGCTCTTAATTTCTCTTTTAAAGAGTTTTAAGTAGTTTGCCTCTTTTAAATATCTAGGTACTATTTGTTTTTCTCCATTTGTGCAATATTCTGGTCTCTTTTCTTGGTCTGTTTATCTTCCCCATTCCTTTTTCTACCCATATACTTCAAAGCAAATGAAACACTATTGATTAACAAGTCTTTTCTATCATGCACGTAAACGTAGTGCCCCAGCATCCTTTCCTCCAGACACTGTATCAAGCTTCTTTGTTCACAGAAGACAACTAGAACAATTGCACTGAAGGAAAAATATAACTTAATAAGTGCTAAAAGGTCTCATTTCAAATGTTTCCTCTTTGCCCGCTAAGAAAATTCTTCCCCTGTCTTCGCATAGAGCACACAGTTCTTCCTAAAGGCCAATGGTAGTGGACCTGTTACACCTTCTGTGGTGAAGTCACTTATCTTTAGCTGAATGCTTTCATGGATAACAATTAGGTTTTGCAGAGCACCTTGTAAGCAAGCAATAATCATTTATTACTTAGCTCCATTTGGAAATCTGCAATCCAAGGCTCACTGTAGTCAATAAATAGTGGAAAAAAGGGCATTCTGGCATGAAGACTGTTTATACGTTATACTGGATTTGTGCTCATATTCCATTAAACTTATTGAAGAGACTTGGAAATTTGATTGTTTTCTATTTCTGAAATTCTAGTCACCTAGAGAACCATCCCCAAACAGCAAGATGTACGGCTCTACATATCATGTGTGCCTCTGCAAAATGAGGGGCACAGACAATGGCAACACAAAGATATATTAAAAAATACATAATGTAACTTGTCTTAATATACTTTTCTGAGTCTAAAAATATGCCAGACCAAAAGAAACATATTTACATAAAAAGCAGACAAGGTCAAATAACAAAGAAAGCCCTTAATTAGTTGTAATCAACTTTAATTTGCATACCGTATATAATTCCTAAATGATTGTTAATAATAACTTTATATAATGGACTTCCAATTTTCATGAAAATGGCACATTTTGATAAGCAGACACAAAACCCTACTACTAATAAGGTTTAATTTGCATACATTAGACTGATTATCCAAACAAAAGGATTACAGTATTACTTCTCCATACCTTTATGTCCTTATTATGCACATTTATTAACTTCACAAAAGCTAGCTGTTAGTGACAAACAATAGCCATGGTTGAAAGAGAAATCTAAGGGATGAATAAGGTACATTTTAATGCTAAGGAGCAAAGTTTATACATCGTAAATGCTGAATTTAACTCTTTGTTGGCTAAAGAGGCTTAAATTCCACAAGGGGTGCTTAATCCTCTAAATAAACCACCTTGTATTTGTTACCTGAGAAAAAAAATTCCCTAACACACTTCATCAGTCCATTTTCATAAGGAATTTATCTCGAGCTGAGAAGTCCCGACACTGTAGTATGCTGAGAATTCATGAACAGCCAGAGATTTAAGCTTTAAATGTGTAGTTCCAGAGTGCAGTGTTAATAAATATATTTCAACGAGCTTAGTTTTCAACCGAGTAAATAATAATATAGGTGGCATTAGTATTGATATCGGTTCCTAATGGTATCATTTATACCCTGCAATTAAAGTTTAAGTGCTAAATATAGCAGAGGAGATCTGGGTTGGCTTTTCTTATACGTGAACACAAATGAAGCTCACGAGTGTTTGGAGAAGAGCCAAAAAAACTTGCAACTTCACCACAAGCTACTTCCGGGGTTTTTCTCCACGCTTTTGCTACTTGGCAAGATACAGAATTAGAACACCAGGAAATGGCTTCCAAAGAAGGCAAGATACACTGGAAGCCCCAGGAACTGAACTGAACACCACCGAGGTTAACTCTGACCCTTCTGCACATAATATCAAAGATAAGAGCCATCTGGTAGAAAGGTGTACAGCTCAGTATCCAGTTAGATTCTTGCTAGTGTTGTGCTGAATGTTCTGTGCTTAAAATACAAAAGAAAAAGACATCTTGGCTGAAGGACAAAAGGCTTTAAATCTTCCCGTGTTTCCCATAAACTGATGCTCTCTGCTCAAGAGTCCCAAAGCACTACCAAGGGCTGGGTTAGGAAGGGGATGCGTTTTAAGTGACCATCCTGCATTGAACAGGATCCTCCAACTTTCCCTCTTGCATCTCCAGAACCTAGAAAATACCCGATTCAAGGGATGAGTTCAATACCCACTTGTCAAACGAATGAACACTGTACAGGAAATGCCGGCTCCAGGATGCCCTGCTCTACTCCCCAGCCCAGATGCAGCTTTGCCAATGGATGTTCATCGTCTTTATTTGATCACGTGTTCTAGGAGTTTCCCTCAACTGCTACAGGTATTTGAGGTGAAACATCTCTAAACCAAAATAAGACCAGAGGCTAATAGCGAATTTCGCTCATCAAAGTGAACAAAGGAGTTCCAATGAATTCTGTTTCTCCCAATATGGACTTAGAGGCTTTAAATCAATTTCAAATTGGACAAGTAGCAGGAAATAGTCCTCCACCATTTGGCGTAACAACCACCACGCAAGACCCATAACAAAGCAACCAAACAAATGCTACTGCTCTGAATAGAGCCATTACCGAGACCCCAAATTAGAGTAGTCAGAAAAATGCTCAAAATACCACAGTGAAACAAGAATTGTTTTTACCATTTGGTTAATAAACTGACATAAAATGGTGATAGTGTCTCTAATCAATACTATTTTGCCAACCCCAAAGTCATTATCTGAATGTGCCCAAGATGTCTGCATTGAATTCAGCGGGGTCACTACATACAGAACAACACAGAACTGTGGTCCTGAAAATAAATAAATATTTAGACGGCAACTTTCTTTCCACCGACTCAAAGGCTTAACATGTTAATCACAGTATTATGTCCTCAATTATCTCTCTACGTGTGGATTTTCCAATCGGGGAAACTCTGGCCCAGCCTGGCTCGGGGCACGTTCCTTCTAGCCAGGAGCAGAGCTGGGGGAGGGGAGCGCAGACCCCTCCTCCCTCCCAGGCAGCCGCTCTTTGCGCTGCTCCACCAGGCCACTGAGAGTGAGGCTGCACTTCTGGACCCAGACCCATCACAAAATCATAACACAACAACGTGAGACAGGAAACGAAGCGGGAACCTAACTTCCATTAGCATTTCCTTTGCTCAAACTGAGAGCACATACTCCCAAAGAAATAAATTCACATTCCAGTTCTCTTTCTACCTTTTCTCTGTGCATTGTGGAAGAGAAATAAAGATCTCTTTGTCAGTTCAGATGGGCGGCTTTTCATGTGCGATGCTGCAGAGCCGAGAGCACTTCAGACTCTGCAGAGAACAAAGGCCAGCTTGCCTACTTACCTGATTATGGAGAAATGTCCATCTTAGCACTGTCTTCGCCTAATACACCAGCTGCCACCGGCATTCAATCACATTCCAGCAAGACTTCTAACAAAGGTATGAAACCCACCTCAAATTTGAGAAGATAAAAACTCATAAAACGAAAACATATGTAGATTATTGTCCTGTTAATCCCACCTTCCAATCCCCCAATCACTGGGGCCTAAGGGGGCTAGCTAGAGCTGAAGCCAGGCTCCAAATGAGTCATTTGAAACATTCAAATTCTATGCATACCATTGTATCTCATCTACTTGCATGAGAATATAAATGCATTGTACATTAGTTTGCCTGGGATATGACGCTACTGAACCTACCATCTTTAGCGTGCTAATTCCATTATGTAGTATTTTCCCTTCCTCTCAGTGAAGACTTATCCAATCTGCTTTTCAACCACCACAGTATTCTCTAAGAGTTAAAAACTGAATTACTTCGTTGAGGTTAAGAATGCTAGATGGAAGCAAATCCTTCTGATGAATTTCTAAATGCCTTTTAGAAACAAGGATGGGAGCTGGAGATGGTAAATTTTGTGCTTATTATTTTCTTTCCTTTCACTTAGCCCAGGATTCCAGTTTGTGAAACTGAGGTGTCCTTACTGCATATCCAAGTGAGTGAGTTTTTAGGAAAAAAAAAAAAAAAAGCATTTGGCACACACAGAGCTGATGTCATCACACCGTCTGAGAAAACTATATATCCAGGGACATTTTACCGATGCCTGGGGTGATCATGAATCCCACTGCACCCTGGACAGTCCTGGTTTTTGCCTGTTGTCCTGGAGAACTATTAATAGCACCCCTTTTCACACTTCAGAGAGTTCTGGTTTGGATGATAAATTATATAGTCCATTTAAGTTATTTCCCATCAGTAGCATATGTAAGCAAGTATTGGGTAACATAATTTATGGATGTCTGTGTTGAGGGTCCTTCTCAACTTCTAAAGCAGAAGTTCAACTTCATATTGATAAACCATACTATTGAAACCAAGCAGGACCCTGCGGGGCCTTCCTAGATACAAAAGCCCTTATGTGTCCCCCATTTCTTGTTTGTAGGAAAAGGACTTCAGCCTCCTAGACCTTCCCTGAGTTCCAAAGGGCAGATTCCAACAGTTGCTAATCAGGGAAGTGAGGGAATGCAGAAACAAAGGAGGAGCAGCTAAGAAACAATAGTGCACCAGAGATGGGGCGGCATCCTGGTTCCTCCTCAAGGAATATACACAGCAGTATATCTCTGAGTCCTTCTGCAGGAACTAAGGCCCCCACCCAGGGGGAGGATGGTAACCTCAGGCTGAGCATAGGATTCCTGGAGCACCGCCCTGTTACCTCACCACCAACCAATCAGAAGAAAGTCACACAGCCTGGAGCCCTCACCCCAAATTTTGCCTATGAAAACTTCTCCCCCAAAACCATCAGAGAGTTCAGGTTTTTTGAGCACCAGCCACCTGTTCTTGCTCAGCCCTGCAATAAACTTTCTCTGCTCCAAACTCTGACACTTCAGTTTGTTTGGACTCACCGTGCATTGAGCACACGAACTTGCGTTTGGCAACACCATACTGATACTTCATATCAATATTTCATATTGACACTAACATTTTAAAATCACTTTCAGGTACTTTGATTTTTTTTTCTTCTTTTGGATCCATACAACAAGACCCCTATAAGTGTGAGCAGAGGTATTAGTATCCTTATTTACAGCTAAGACAAGGATCATTGATGTGCATAAGACCAGACAGTAAGTCTTCTTATTCCTACTCTAGAGGCGCTCTTTCTAGTAAACTATAATAGAAACCTATGGAAGAGAATTGAGATCTGACTCTTTGATACAGCATTCAGCTTATTATTCTAAGTTTTAACTCAAGCTTACTTTCCTAGCAAAAGGAGGCCTTGGAAACAAACCCTACAGTTTTTTTGTGGCCTGACAATGACCGTTTCACGAGAATTGAATTTCCTATCTCTCTGGATCAAATAAAATTACAACCCGAGATTAAAACAAGATCTGTCCATCAGATTAAAACAAGACTTTTAAAATTATAACGTGAGTGAGGTTTGGACAGCAGAAGGAAAGGGACTCAGGGCAGTGTTTATAAGGCTTTACATGTGAATTCAGACAAGTTGTTAAAGTCTTGAAGCTCTGTCCTCTAGATTAAAGAGAAATGGATCACGGCACAAACATTTTCCACCATGGGCGTTTCCT
The DNA here is from genome assembly GCF_963455315.2 of Globicephala melas. Taxonomy (NCBI): domain Eukaryota; kingdom Metazoa; phylum Chordata; class Mammalia; order Artiodactyla; family Delphinidae; genus Globicephala; species Globicephala melas. The sequence goes on from NC_083335.1 coordinate 105,178,286, forward strand.
AAAGCATTATCTAGCTAGTGGTTTCTTTACATGCATCCTAGAGGCATTGGGACCTAGGTCACCACAGAGCACTGAAGACTGAACGTCCACTTGCCTTGACTTCCAGGACACCGGGCCCTCCTGATTCAACCTCTCTGGCCACTCTCCATCCTTCTCTACCAGACTTATGAATTTGTTCATTCAACAGCATTCCTCACAGCTTGGTCCTAGACACTCCTCCCTTCTCAGCCATCAGTAGAAGCTATCAACTGGCAGAGGTGCGCCACTTCCAATACATGTGTTTTGTTTGGCCCTGATCAACTTTTTAAATTGAGCCAACATTTAAAACCAAGACATTTTGTGGTAAAATCCAGATTCCTGGCCTCAGCTGAAAAATCCCTATAATTATGATACGGCAATATACAGCTGGAGTAGACAGTCCCAGTCACTGACTCAAACAAAATATGCATGTGGCCTACATTCTCATATGTTACCTGCCTGGCCCCTATGGGCACTGGAGTTTGCAATCGCTGTTCCACACACCTACCACGACTTCAGGGACCATCTTTCTGCACACCAACAATATCCATTTGGACATTTTCTGATGCCGAGCTCCACGCACCTGCGTGTCCTGAGGTCCAGACTACATATCTGTGTGTCCACTAAGGTCCAGACATACACATCACATGTCCTCTGTGTTTACCCTTAAACATATATGTCCTCTGTGGTCCAGCGCCACATATCCAGCTTCCTGCCCAACATCTCCAATTGAGTGATACAAACAAGGACATCTCATATGCACCATCTCCAAAACTGCTCTTTCTCCCAAATTTGACCACCAGTGTGGTTTATCTCAGGAAAAAAAATTATTATTTCAAGCTAGACATCTGAGAATCATATCAGACACCGCCTTATCCTTCAACCTCTACATTCAATAATCACCCAGTTCTATTGATTTACCTCCAAAACATCTTTCTAATGCTTCCATCTTCACTTTATCCACCTTGAATCATACCACCATTTCCAACCTATAACTATGCAGTCATTTCCTAATGGGTCTTCCCACATGCATACCTGCAGCCTTCCAATCCATTACCCTGATTAAAATTTCTCAGTGGCTTCCCATTATTTTGCATCCTTCAAGAGGACCTCCAAATCCTTTATGAGCTGACCCTCTAAATACTTTCAGTACCGTTTTCCCTGAATATTCTCCTCTACAACTTCACTGGCTTTCTCTCAGTTTTTTGAAGACGCAGCATTCTTTCCTGATGCAAGGCCCTCAGACAAATTCTCTCTCCCTGACACTTACCACCCACCTCTCCCCGTTTTGACCAGGTCAGTCTTTCCCAAACTGTTTCACTACCCTGGTAGACATGTGTAATGTTTGTAAAGCACGCTGGGGGAATAAATAAGACCATCCCCAGCTAAAGACGACCATCCTTGAGTTCTGCCCCAGCCCCCAAGCCTGGCTGCCCCCGAGGGCTGAAGACAGCAATTTCTCAGCTGGCCTCTGTAACCCACGTTCACCACCGGGCCCCAGCACACCTGTTGGGAGATACTTATGGCTCAAATGAGTGATTCTCAAAAAGTGTGGTCCCTGAATTGGCAGCATCAGTATCACCTGGGAACATGCTAGAACTGCAAATCAGCTCCACCCCAAACGTACTGAATTAGAAACTCTGGGGTGAGGCCCAGCCCTCGGAGTTTTTCAAATGATCTGGCTGATTCTGATGCACACTGAAGTTTAAGAACTACTGATCTAGATAACATTGCTGATAATTCCAGCTCATGTCTCACACTTCGTCTAGAAAGTCTTCTCTGACCTTCACAATAGGTCGGGTCCCCTGCTGTTTATTTTCATAGCACAAAGTACTTGTCTCTCACAATACATAACGCAAGTATACCAATTAGTTATCTGTGTTTCACGTCTTCACAGCACACTGTAATCTCTATGAAGCTAAAAACCAATTCTGTCTTATTTACTTTGATCCACAGTGTATGGAGAAAAGAGGGAGAGGGCGCTTTAACAAGAACAAGGAAACATTCCCCTCTATTTGACAAGTCCTCAAGGCTTTAAAAATATCGAACTTGACATTCTCTGCCTAGACATTTGGAAACCTAAGTCCAAGACCTTATTTTAGGTTGAGTGCACAGAACGTGCAGCTAGAAAGGAGAGACTCACCAACAAAGGCGGGCGGCTGAGATTCGGCAGTGTGATATTAACTGCTGCGTGATGGGGGAGAGGACTCACCAGCCGTGGGCCTGCCTGCGTGCTGCGGGAAAGCGAGGTCCTTTTAGCCATCCTACGGTTCTTGCTCGGTGGGGAGCCCAGAGCCCTTCTGGCCCCAGGCCGCATGTGCATGTCCTCTCTGGAAGTCAGAAGCCTCCGGGCCACCATCCTACTCTGCACTGGTTGAAGGGACTGTCCCGGTCACAAACAGGACCGCCCACTAGGGTTCCACTGGTCATTCTATCCCCCAACCTGCTCCTGGGCTGGGGAACAGAGAGCTAACCGGTCTCCAGCCTGCCCACACGCTGTGGACATGAGATCCCTTCTGGCCACCTTACAGGCCTGCCTTAGAGTGGAGCCAAGAGCTCTTCCGGTTAACAACCTGCCCGCGTGCTGAGGAAGGGAGAATCTTCTTGGCCACTGTCCTTCCTCCCTGCTGGTGCGTCCGGCTCCCTTCCGGCTACCCACTGGTCATCACTGCGGAACCAATTCGAGGCCCTTCTGGCCACCAGCCGGCCTGAAATCCGTGGATCCTTCAGCAGCCCAGTTTGCGGCAGACGGGAGAACTAAAACGCCTTCCACTCTCAGGCCTCCAGAGTGCTGTGGAAGACAAATGCCTTCTGGAGATTCTTTCCTGCGGCGCCCTGGTGTCCCAGAGGGCCTTCCGGTCTCCAACTGGACACCCCGCGTGGTTTCCAAGCCATTCGGGGCCCCAGCCTCTCTGCGTGCTGGGGAACCTGCCCAGAGCTGTGCACCGGCCTCACGTGCTTTAAAGCCGAGGACCCTTTGTTCCTTCAACACCAGCCGCATTTCGAGGAAACAGGAGCCCTCTCGGCTACCATCGTACCGGCATCCTGGTGTCCCGAGAGCCCTTCCTGCCAGAAACCTGGCCACGCACTAGGGTTCCCCCACGTCATTTCGTCCCCCAGCCTGCCGCGGTGCTGGGGAAAAAGGGGTTATGCAGCCATCAGCCTGCTCGTGTGATGTTGAGTGGAGAGCACTTCTGGCAACTGTACAGGAGTCCGGTACTGGGAAGCCTAGGGCCTCTCTAGCTATTACCCTGCCCGTGAGCTCTTGAGTGAGCTCTTTCAGCCACCATCCTTCCAGTGCACTGGTAACCCGGGGGCCCTTCCACTCACACTCTGACCTCGCGCTGGGGCCATGGACCCTTCGGGTCACCAGCCCGCCCACCTGCCACGGTACCCACCTGCACGTGCGCTGGAGAACTGGAGGCTCTTTCGACTGTCAGCCTGCCATGTGCTGTGGAATGGAGAGCCTTTTCAGCCCTTGGGAGGCCCGTTCCACCTGCCGGCCCCAAACCCGCCAGCAAGCTGGTGCTCAGGGGTCCCTTACAGCTTGCACACGTACTGGGGTCACAGGAGAGTGGGAGCCCTCAGGGCACTAGCCTGCCCACTTGGTGTGGAATCTAGAGCCCTGTCGGCGACCATCCTTCCTCCCGCTGTTTCTCCGGGGCCCTTGCTGCCACTATCAGTCCCGCAGTCAGTCCTTTGTGCTGGTGACCTGGGGGAAACTTCAGGCCACCAGCCAACCACACAATAGGATACCGGGAGTTCTTTTGGCTCTCAGACTGTCTACCTGCTGCAGAAACAAGGGTCCTCATAGTGCAAAAGCAGCCATAGACCATATGTAAATGAATGGGCGTGGCTGGATTTGGCTTACAGGTGGGTTTTTTTTGGTTTGGTTTGGTTTGTTTGGTTGGTTGGTTGGTTTTTCGCCGCACGGCGTGCAAGATCTTAGTCCCCCAACCAGGGTTCGAACCTGTGCCCCCTGCAGTGGAAGTATGGAGTCCTAACCATTGGACCACACGGAAGTCCCCTCACAGCTGTATTTTCTCCTCCAGTAACCTATAATACTAGAACTCTCTAGTTTTAGCCAGGCATATAGCTATACAGAATAAATATTACAATTCCAAGCCTCCCTTGCAGCTAAGTGATGATGTGTCTAAGTTCTGGGCATTGAGATAGAAGAAGCAGCAACGCATGTGACTCCTAAACCATGCCCCCAAATGGAAGAGACACAATCTCTCTTTCCCCCTTCCCCTTCCCATTGGCTGGAATGTTGAGGAGAGCCAACCTGGGTCATACAGATGAAGGCAACATCCTAGGGACAAAAAAGCAGCAAGACAGGAGACTGGAACCTTGATGACTTCCTGGAGTAGAGCCACCATATGAGCTCCAACTCTTATATGAAAAAGAAATAAGCTTCCAATTTGTCTAAACCACTATTGTAACTGAGTCACATGCACTTCAAACCATATCCTAACAAATGTGCCTGATTTCACCAGCAATTAAGGAGTGAGGTCAATTCAACTTCTCAATGACAAATAAAAACCGAAGACAGGGACCCAAGCACAAGAGTGGGTATGAGAAATATCTCTTGGATCTTTTGACTTCTCTCCATCCCCTCTGCTACTATCTTCTCTTTTAGACCACTGTCCGCTCACCAGCTTAAAACCTCCAACGTTTTCCATTGCTCTTAAAACAGAGACCAGACTCAGAAACATGACCTCCTAGTTCTCTCATCTACCACGCTCTCCAGCCTCATGCACACGGAACTCACTTCATCTCCCCACTCTAGCTGCACCATTTTTCTTCCCATTGTACTTGCCGTTGCTCCTCTACGTGCTGTCACCTCTGCCTGGAATGGTCTTCTTCTGTACCCTTATCCCTGAGTTCACCCAAGCTTACCTTTCAGACCTCAGCTCAAACATCACTTCCAGACCTGGACCTCTGTGATTCGGCAAAGGCCATGTTATAGGCTCTCCTGGCACCATGAACCTGTTTGTCAAGGGCTTGCCTCAGTTACAGTTTTCCATTGGCTTTGTGATTCTTTGCTTAACTGTAAGCTGTGTGAGGGTAGGAACTGTGTCTAATTTTGCTCACCACTGTAGCCTTAGGCAGGGTTCCCACAAAGTAGGAAAATGAATCATCATGACATAGGCCCCTATTGCAAGGGCAAGGTAACGTGCTTCATAATGGAATTTGGACTTGCCCAATGTCACTTAGGATTATCGGCTGCATAGAATAGAAAAAAAAGACAATGGCTTAAATCAGATAAGAAGTTTCTTTCCAACCCATATAAAATATGTGTGGAAGTAGGAGGTTCAGGACTGGAGTATTCTAGCTCTATAAAGTTGCCAGGGATCCAGGTACCTTCCAGGCAGCCATTCTGCCATCCCTAGGATGTGATTCTTGTTGTTATGGTTCAGTCTGGCTGCTAGAGCTCCAGCCATCACATCCGTTCCAAGTAGCAAATTTGAGGAATGGAGAAAAGGGCCTGCCCCCTTTTTTTTAAGGTGACTTCCTAGAAACACGGAACAACACGTCCTTATCCAAAATTTAGTCAAATTGGCCACTCTTCCCTGAAAGAGAGGCCAAGAAATGTGGTCTTTCAGCTGCACTCCAATGTGTCCAGGTAAAAATCGGTGTTTGGTTACTAAAGGACATAGGGAGTGCTTTCTCTCCCTAGTAAACTGCCCTAAAACAGTGGCTTAAAATAACAACAACCAAAAAATAAGTAAAAATAACAATAATCATTTTGTTCTCTCTCATGGGTTTATGGGTTGAGTCATCTCAGCTGGGCAATTCTTCTGCTGGTCGCACAGAATTGTAGTCAACTAAGATGCTGGGACACGTGGGCCCCTCTCCCTCTCATTATGGTCTCATGGCCTCTCCACTCCATGTGATCTCTCTCCAACAGCATGGCCTAAAACACGGAGCAGAAGCTTCCAAACCCTCTCAAAGCTTAGGCATAGCGTCACTTCCCCACCTTCTATGGGTCAAAGCAGTCAAAGGGCCAGTCCAAGTTCAAGAGGAGGAGAAATAAACTGCACTTCTCTATGTGGGGAGTGACAGAATTTGCAGCCGTCTTCAATCCTCCACCAGGAGAATGGATATTTGGAAACAATTAGCAGCCTTTGCCTCATGTCCCTTCAAGACAAACCACCTAAGAGACAAAGAGAGGAACCACTGCTATATAAAACTCATGAAAAGAAACACTAGCCATTATGCTTAGAAGCTAAAGGAAATCAGAGTAAGACCAATGAGGGAATTCCCTGGCCGTCCAGTGGTTAGGACTCGGTGCTTCCGCTTCAGGGGGCCTGGTTTCGATCCCTGGTCGGGGAACTGAGATCCCACAAGCCATGTGGCCAAAAAAAAAAGAGAAAAGAGTAAGACCAATGATAATCTCACAGTAACCTTCAAGCCAGCTCTTCATAAAGCCCTAGTAGGGCTTCTCTGGTGGCACAGTGGTTGAGAGTCCACCTGCCGATGCAGGGGACACGGGTTCGTGCCCCGGTCCGGGAAGATCCCACATGCCGCGGAGCGGCTGGGCCCGTGAGCCATGGCCGCTGAGCCTGCGCGTCCGGAGCCTGTGCTCCGCAACAGGAGAGGCCACAACAGTGAGAGGCCTGCGTACCGCAAAAAAAAAAAAAAAACGCCCTAGTAAACGTTTAAAACACTAACTGCTGGTAAAATAATCTGTGCCCATTAACAAGCAATCAAAACAGACAATTCATAGGAGAGGAAATACAACTGGCCGATCGCCACGTAAAATACTTGACCTCACTAATAATGAAAGAAACGCACATAAAAACAACAATAAGCTATTAGGTTTTGTTCATCAAGTTAACAGTATTTAACAAGATTGAAAATACCCAGTGTTATCGATGGTATTTGTGGGTGTATAAAGAGGAACGATCTTTTTAAAGGGCATTTTGTCAACATCTATAAAGTTTAATCCGTATGTACCTTTCAATGGAACAATTCCAATCTCGTCGATAGTTCATAAAAATTATATGAGTATTCAAATATATATATATATAATATGCATTTCAGTATCCATATAGCACAGAGAATCAGCTAACTTCTATTTAGCATCTGCGATGTATCACTATGCTGCAGGTACTTTTATTATTCCTGCCTTTCGGGTGAGGAAACTGAGTCCTGAGAGGTTAGTTAGGTTGTCTCAGGCCACATAGCCAGAAAGCAGAAGGAATGGGATCCAAGCCAGGTCTCCCTGATTCCAGAGCCGAAGTTCTTCCGCACTGCACATTCTCCCCCAGACATCCTCAAAAACCTTCCGAAGCTTGACAGATACGCACTGCCTCAGGATGACCTTTCTTCTCATTTATCCTTGCCATCTTACTGGTAGTTTAAGCCACTCAGAAGGGCAAGAGCTAGAACTGCTGGGGTGAGGGAGGAATATTACCCAGCCTGGAGTTAGAAGAACTAGATTCAAGTATGTAGCTATTGAAGTAAATGAGTTTTGAGGGGGAAAAAAGCTATAATATGTAATGCTGGCAAGGATGTAGTAAAACTGATACATTCGTATATTGCTAGTTGTGGAGTAAATTGGTTCAACTGGTTAGAGAAATTTCGGGCAACATTTCAAAACAGACATGAAAACGTTCACACTCTTTGATCAGTAATCCCATTCTTAGAAATTAAAGGAAATAATGCAAAAGGATAGTTAAGCGCACAGAGGGTTTCATTATAATGTTATTTGTAAAAACAACAACAATTAAAATAACAAATGTCCAATATGGGGAAATGATGAAACAACAGACTCAGGCTTTGTATTTGGCAAGAACCACAGCTGTTCACCTTTTTTCTCTGAGTCCTTTGGCTCTTCAAGCCCCGATCCTCATACAGCCCCGGGTGCTTGTGTTAAATAAAACAACAACAATCAGCAAGGCACGCAGAGGTCTGCACAGCCAGAATGGAGTCAGCCCAATGTTTTCTTCACATCAAACAAACCGAGAACGCGCCCCACCTGCCCCCTTTCAGCTCTGCATAAGTCTCCACTCTTTAGCACATTTGCTGTTTACGGTTGCAGCTCCCTCACAGTTTTCTCGGCATTTCCAAAATGTTTCCTCCCCTGAAGTTGTGCATAAGCTTACGGCATTCAGGACGCCCGCCAGGGCTCTGAGAGGCGCCGGGGCCAAATCACAACTTTGCTAACTGCGAAGCCTCGCCAAGAGATGACCTATAACTATAAGAAATACATCAAATGGTGACTATGTTTATTGATGTCAAGTTGCATTTTTTTTTTTTTACAATGAGCTGTGTTCCAAGAGAGCCAGCATTCTTTCCTGGCCAATGCCCAGCTCTGCAAGCTGCTTACAAACTACACGCACAGAGTAGAACTGGTCCTGGGAGTTTTGTCCGAAGGGCCCACGAGAAGCTGTTTGAAAACACTGAACACTGCGGGGAGGCTGCCAGTTTCGAGGATGGTGTGAGGTAGAACAGTCATCATCGTGAGTGAACAATTATGGGATGGAAACAATACACCAAATGCTTTAGAGAGTTAAAGTGTTCCCTGCCCGATGGCCGCATGTTCCATGACATTATTTTCTTTGTGTGCTTATGGCAATTTTTAAATTGTCCTTCATTATAAATTGTGTTTACAATATAGGTGACCTCCTTTTCCTACATTTTCTAATACTGCCAGGAAGTGATGATCTAGCTGTCTGAATCTGGTATACATCTTTCTCTTGGATACTCTCTTTTTTTCTCCATTCTACCTTTAAGATTTTTCAAAGTTACCTGCTTTTCTACAAAAACTCTTTTTATAGAAGGTAGCTGAGAGTAGAGAAGGGGCGTGATTCACAAGTCCCCAAGTGTCGTCTCCTGCCTGCCCCCGCAAACTGTGTGACTGTGGACAGGTCAGTTCACCCCTCTCTGACCCTCAAGTTACTCATCTGTAAAATGGGCAAGATTCGCAGAGGTAAGGGATGCTGACTTGAGTCTGACCGCCAGGGTTCACATCCTGGCTGCAGCTCTGTGACCTTGGGCAAACTCTTCCCTCCGGTGCCTGGGGTGACCAACCATCCTACTTTGCCCGGGAATGAAGGATCTGCAGGGCTTTCAGTGTGAAAACAGGGACCAGCTGGTCACTCTTTCTGTACCTAAATTTCCTCAGCTGTAAGAGAGGGATTATAATAGAACCACCCTCCTAGGGCAGTCGTTAGGATTAATCAATCATTGTGTAAAGCACTTAGGACAATGTCTGGCACGTGTCGGCTGTTATTCTCAGGACTGTCTTCTCTCCTCCATCCCCCTCATTAACTACTTCACCATCTCCCTTTCTCCTCTCTTCTATTTAATAGCTGAAAGTCTTAAATATGATCATATTTAGTACTAAACCCGACGTGCTATGAAAGCCTTTGTTTCACTTACCACTACAGACAATACCAATGATGCCTTCAAAATGTTGTTAAGCAGTTTAATAGAGCTCTCATTGGAATGTCACAATCTTCAAAGCTATAGCTCAATCTCCCTTTAGTGTAATGCAATAAAAATGTTACTCTAATGTCGTTTCCTTTATGTAAATAACACCAAAATGCTTCAACCCAAAAGCTGGAGAAGAAAGGAGGAGGGTGAGGAGAAACAGGCAAGGGTTGGTCCATAATGGGCAGCATTTCCTGGGCCAGTTTCCCTTCCTGACTTTGATGAAACATTTCCAGATGAGATCTTTCTGCATTCTTTGCAGCGGGAGCCGATCCTGAAGATGGGATGCTTTGGAAGGTGGGGGGGGGGGGAAGTTGTGGGAGAGGTGCCTGTAAACAAACAAACGCAGATGAACCCTCCAAAAACAAGGCCCATCTGGAGAGGAAAACAGCGACTCAACGTGTGCCCAAAGCAAGCGGGACCTCGCAGAGACATGAGAGTCTTTGAACAACTCTCTCCTCTCCCTTTTCCCTCCCCACCCTGTGAAGCCTAAAACCTAAGTGGGCCATGTTTCTGGAGGGGATAGAGGGAAGAGGGTGAAAGAAAGGTCTGGCATCTTCTTTGATGATCAGACCCTTTCGCAGCTGGCAAAGAGTAAAAAGCCCTTTCTGGGTATTTTTGCCTGGGGCCCCAGAATTCAAATCAGCTGATCTTTGTTTACAATTCCCAGTGCGGGGTACATACCACCCCACCCCCAAAGCCAGGCCTGTAACAGAAAGCAAGCGACAAGAGCGAGCTGGCCTGGAATTGATTCTCCGGTGTGGAAATTGTCAACAACCGCATTTTCTATTTGTACTATTTAAAAGATAGTGTTGGTGGTCTCTTCGTTTCTCAGAAAAGGGAAATTTTACACCTGTTAGATTATAGACTTGGAGCTATTTATTAAGGAGAACATACGGTGACAGATAACGCCAACTCTCCGTTATCCATGAAAGGAAATAAGTAAAAATCACTCCTGGGTCTAAATTTTACTTGAACTCTGGGCTTCAATCTCCTTTCCTTCCAGCCTTTGTGGGATTCTCTGAGCAAAGTACATTGGTTTTAATTTCTTCTGAGTCCCTTGCAAACCTTAGGCTGGGCGAGTAAGAAACAATGAAATGGCCCCCAACGGTAGTAATGCGGGGATTGAGGAAAGAGAATGAGGCCGGGATCAAAAAGGGGTGAGAGAGGGGACAGGGATGAGCGCCCACCCCCACGAGAACGAGAAACCAATCGCCATTTCCCCATTAAAATACCTTCTACACTCCCACAGTCACAGTGCAATTCTCGGGTTCAGGAAAGATGTCCTAAGCTGCTCCTGGGTGCCAGGAACTGTGCTAAGAGCCGCAAAGTCTGAAGTGCGGGAAGGAATGTGAAGTTCAGAGGCACACGCAACACAACGTGTCAGGCGGGTGTGAGAAACCCACGATTTCCCACTCAAAGAAATCTCTTTGGGATCTTCTCATTTAATCCCCCAAGGAAAACTGCCTCGGCTGACTTTCGGTGCATTTGCATCTGAGCAGATTGATGAGCTCTCCTTCTGCCACCTTTTCTGCCTCGACTCTCGGCGTCGGTCCTTTTCCAGGGGATATAGGTGACTCTGCGCCCCTCCCCGCCGGCCACCTCCCTGCCGCGCCCTCTCGCGGGCGTCCGGGTCCGGCCACTCCTCCCGGAGCTTCGGCGCCCTCGGGGGTCAGCGGGGTCGCGGTCTTGGCTCTGCTCCCCCGGCGCCCGGGTCCCGGGAGGTGACCCGACGACGTGGGGTGGCCACCGCAGGGCCCCCAGCAGCTACCCCAGCCCCGGGTGGGGGCGCCTCCTTCCCGACGAGGAAACCCAGGCCGCCGAGACCAAGCGGACCCAGCGGACGCCCTGCCCGCCCGCCGGGTAGACCCGGGCACGTCGGTGCCCGCGGCTCTGCCTCAGCCGCCCCAAGAGGCCCCTGGGCCGCGAGGGTCCCCTTTCTCCTCCATCGTCGCCCTCCTCTCGGCTCGGGAGCCTCCCCCCTTCCCCCAAAGACGCTGAGTGGCCTCGAAACGGATTCCGGGTGGGTTGGAAAGTCGGGGGGCAGAAGGGGGGGCCTCTGGAGAGAGGACGGAACTGCCCCAGATTTGGAGGAGACGCCTGTCAGAGCGTGGAATGTAAGCCCTTCTGCGCACTTATTTTTATTCCGGGGGCCTTTCTTCCTCGTCCTCCTCCTCTATTTTTTCCCCTTCTGTTCAGCTATTTGTGTTTTCTGATCGGGTAAGTGATTTGCGGCAGGAAATTGGATATCTTTATTCCAGAGGCACTGTGGTTCTAATGGTATCTATTCCAGAACCACCGGCTATGTCTTAGTTGCGGGCTTTTTTTTCTTTCTTTTTCCTTGCAGGTTACTTTGTGATGAAGAGAACAGAGCGCTGTTCAGCCTCGGCATCTTCCCTCCTCCCTTCAACACAATGCAACTCTTAATTAAATACGGGACACCCACGCCTCCCTTCCCACAGACCCCTTCCGTCTGCTCCCCCCAACTCTGAAATACCAGCCTTTCATGGGCAGGGAAAGCCTCGTGTTGAACTTCCCAATTAGCGAGACACATCGCAAAATAAGAGATTCTAAAAGAGCTATCACTCCTATTTTTGGACTCTTCCTTTCTAGGCCTTACCTAGTACGCGTTTTGGTGACCTTAGTATGACTTGAAAATCCTGCAGGGCTGAGGACATGAGACTGCAGACACGCAGGTCTTAAGAAGCACGATTTGTGTTTTTGTGGCTGATGAGCTAGGATTAATACACTCATTGAAAAAGAAATAAGTTATGGATCGATTTGAACCGGGAATTTTTCATCTTTGTAAAAGCTTCATCAGTAACTTTTTTTTTTTTTTTTTTTTTTTACCAGAGGTTCTAAGAGCTTCAAGAAAAGTCATCCTTTCCAGGTAGAACAGTCAAAGAGGGTGGACAAGAACCTTGCTTTCTCTTTTCTCCATTTCTGGCCACACCAAGAGGGAGGAGATGATTTGTGAGTAGTGGAGAGTGCTGGACTCTGGGCTTCGACGATTTTCTGATGCGAAGATTCAGCTGCCTGGGGGAGATGCAGGGCGGTGGCCCGATTCCCGGGGAGTCACAAAGTAGGCAGTCATCAAGTGAGAGATGGGGGACCCTAGAGTCGGAGGTGGAGGAATCACAGAGAGGGAAGGTGGGGGATCAGCAAGTCAAAAAAGGGAGAATCCTAGAATCCGAAGGTGGGGTATTCTAGAGTCAGAAGGTGGGGAGGGCGGGTATCATAGAACCAGAATGTAGGAGTGCTGCAGAGACCGATTTCAAATGAAAGAAATATCAGAGTAGCTACCTTCAGATGACCCCTCCCTAGGGACTGAGGGCGCAGGCGGCCAGGCCTCCACGAACACCCCACAGACAGCGGATTCAGCCTTCCGGCTGATGGTGCAGCCTCTGCACGCTTGCCTTAGCGCCACCCCCAATTATTCCACTTCTCGGGCCAGTGTTTCCTGAGGTTCGCCAGCAAGAATCCACCCAGCAATTATCTCCCCTCTCGCGCTCATGGGGGGACATTAACCACGAACGCGCTGGAGAAGAAAGGTACAGATGGGTCTTTTATTGCACACTTGGAAATGTTTCCAAGGCTTTTGTTTTCTTCCCCCATTCATTCCTGCCGGATCACGGGGATCTGCCAACTTCAGTCCCCAGAGGCTGCGGCGGGAGGGCCCGGTCCGCCCCGAGCCCCCGCTAGGGGGCGCGCTCTGGCCGTGGCGCCGAGCCGAGCGCGCGAGGGGGCTCGGCTGCGAGGACGCCGACAGCCGGGATCTGCGGGGCCTCGGAACCGACGCCGGCGTCGGGTCCCTGCCTGCTCGCGACCCGAGCTCCTACCCGTGCCCCCACCACGTCCCGGGGCGCCGGGAGCAGCAGCTACAGAGTAACGGCTGCACGGGGGACGCCTCGACCCTGGACGCACCCGGGGGCCCGCCGTCCGGCGATGGAGAGAGGAAACCAGGTGGTGATGATTACAGGGAGCCAAGACGTTTCCCTCTCCGCTCTGGAAACCTGGGGGGTGGGTTAGGCAGGAGATGGGGGGCTCCGGCCAAGGGACTCGGGGTGACAGCCCAACCACTTGCTTCTCGCCCGTGGGAGGGGACCGCCCCCCGAGGGCAGACGTGAGGCTGTGGCCATCTCGCCTGGCTTTGTGCTTGGAGCCAGGCTGGAAAATGCCTCGGTTGACCGCCTGGGTGGATGATTGGAAGTGGCGGGGGTGGGGGTGGGGCTGTTTTCTCTCTAGTTCTCGCTCCCCCGACCCGTTTCCCCTGGCTGCTGACGGGCAACCGAAAGTGGCGAAGTTTGAAAATAAGGGGAGTTGTCCTAACACAGTAATCACACCCACACGTCCATACCTTGAGGGCTCGGCCTTGGTCCTCGGGACGCTTCCCAAAGCACTGCTTCCCAACAAACCTCTCCCAGCCGAGCCCTGATGGTGGAACCCCGGGCTCGGGCGGACAACACAGCGAAGAGGGAAGGATGAGCAAACGCCAAGGAGGCTTCCCTGGAAATTCAAGTCCTCAGTCCCTTTGGACCTTTCCACAGGGTGCTCCTTTGTAAACACATCAACAAACAAACACCGGTCCACAGACAGATCCCAGCAGCCGTGGGGAGAACTGAGGCAGGGGTAGGGAGTGGAGGGCAAGCAGCGGGCCGAGAAGGCGAGGGGCAAGTGCTAGACAAACGGATTATGATACATTTCCTCCTATCTTCAGACTTCTCCAGGAGGAGAGACCTCGATTTGTGCATAAAATGCATACCCTGAAGTGGATAAGACTCTGAAAGCAGCATTTGAGGAGGTTAACCTTGACTGGTTGGAGTTGGGGGCGGAGGGGGGTGGGAGGCGAATATTTCTCTTTGTGCCCACCGGCTCTTCCCAGCACCGGCTGTCAATCCCGACGCTTGTTATCCTCACAAGGCTTCAGTTTGTTTGCCTGATCTCAGCAAGGTTTTCTTCCACAAGTAGAACTATAATTGCTATAATTCTACTGTATCATTTGGATCATTGCAGTATTGTTGTTTTCGCTCCCTCTTTCTCTCCTCCTAACACTGCAATAACGCGCTCCAGTGTTAAATTAGCAGGTTGCGGAAGACCATAAATGAATGAAAGTTTGTTTTTTAAAAAAAAAGAAATTAAATAAATAAAACAGCAAAATGACTTGGCAAAGGGGATATCACATCACAGAGAATCCTCTAGTGTAATCAGGACTTATTGTCTTCCCTTCCAATGGCTTCCAAATTGGTCACCAGACTCCAGTGAAGTTTATTTCTATTGTTTAAATATATGTTTTGAAGAGGTTGAGCATAATTTAAGGGGACCTGAGCCGTCTGGAGTGGCTGGAAGCCCATTACAGCTTTATTTATCTATGTGTATATTGCACAATAAATTAAAACATCTCAAATGAAAAGTGTGCAAGGTTAACTCTCCTCCAAACATTTTTTTTTCCTGGATAATAACATCTAACTTCCACCCCCTTATCCCGCATTTCTTGCAAATATAATTTTGAAACTACAATGTAGAATTAGTTCTCACCACAGAAAAGAAAGGGGTTTCTTCCATTCGCCTCTTCTAGGTAATTATTATTTCCAGTCCTGGGGACAAGCCTCATTTTTCACCATAAACAACAGTTCTGAACTCTTCAGACCCTCACTTCCGGCCATAATTGTCATTTTTATCTTAGTGATTGATTGATTTTAAAAGCAGATGAACTGCAAACCATTGTTTTCCAGGCAGCCCAGGAAAAGAAAACCAACAGTTACAGACCCCAAAGATTAGAGGAGCCAGGAGTTGTAACAAAGTACAATCGCGAATAATATTATTACTAAAATGAAATTGCTTTTGATTAGCGGGTAAAAGAAAGTGGAAAAAGTGAGGTGAAAAGAAAGTGAAGTGTCATCTTACTGGCAGAGTAGACATTAAATTGGCTAAACTAAAAGTTCTTTTATACATAGTCCTATAGCCCAGTCCTGAAAAGTCTACCTACTCAACAAATCAATTAAATTCTTCTTAGATATTAGAGGCATCATTTGGTTTTCTAAAATAACATGTAGGATAACACACATATATCTTAAACCCATCTTCTGATTAGACGCTGTGGAGATGCCAGCAGATTGTCTCCCCGTGGGTATGTTAGAAAAGTTTTCTGGTTTTTTTTTTTTTTTTAATCTTTCAGGAATAGCAAGAGCCAATTGTAGATTTTGAAGTTGGGTATTGAATTGTGACAAAGATCACTTCAGGGCTGCTGGGTGTAAATGGAGCTGGGTCGAGCCCTTCTCCCCGAAGTGAATGCATGTGCCTTCCCAATAGCGTCCTCACTTGGGAAGATTGATTAGAAAATACCAAAAATAAACAAGATAAAATAACAAAGCTAGTGTTTTCACCAGGTTTCCCAAAGAAAGACATTCTATTCCATTAATAGAATTAGATTTAATTCCAGGGGTCATTAAGTCAGAATCAGAAATTCTATGTTAACCTCCCCTTTGGCAGTGGATGATTAAAATTAGAATACACCCCAGCAGAAAGTCCGACTTCTTTTTTAAAAAAAGGAGAACAGCTGCAGAAGGGGGAGGAGGGGGACGGAAGCTAAGAAATCTTCCACCGAGAGACTTGAAACCCCGTTAGGCTCTCAGAAATGATTTGTGCGTTTGTGTCTCTTTTTCTTTCACATGATCTTCTTTGGACTAATTTTCAGCCCACTCCCTGCGTGTGCGGGAGTGTGACTCTGAAGTCACGGAGCCACCTGCAGCCGGGTCTTGTGGATTTCCGACGCGGGGCCCGCTGAGGAGGGAAAAGTGCCCCTGTGTCTCCTAGTGACCAGCCGCAAGGACGCCCGTGAGGCTTCGCGGCTGGAGGCTCGCTCGGAGGAGACCGACGGGGCTGTCCGTCTCTCGGCCGCGGCTGCGTCGAGACCCGCAAGCGGAGAGTGGGCTCTCCGGGCCAGGGAGGGAAGGAGGACGGAATCAGCGCGCAGAATGTTAGCTTAAAGCTGAACAGGACAGTATACTAACACAGAACTATGGGTGAGGATGGAGAAGGAAGAATGCAGGAAAGATAGGAGAAGATCCCAGGGGCCTTGGAACAGCAGAGTGCTTAAAAGAAAATCAATGTCAGAGAGAGCTCGGGTTCTCCTTCGCCCCCACTCCCATCATCCAAGTGTAGGAAAAACTGGTGAGACTCAGACTAAAAGCCAGAGACAGGCAGACAGACAGACAGACAGACAGACACACACACACACACACACACACACAGAGCGCTCCTTGTCCTCTAGCCTTTAATAGTAGTAGTATCCGCATTAGTATTAACATTATTAACGTGCCTGTTCCTAACCCTTCATCCCCTCCAGTTGTGCCTTGAATGCTCCTGCCAAGCCAGCCTGATCTGTCTGCCACCCACCCACCAACATCCAAGAGTTAGGCAGATGTTTATGGCCGGAAAAAAAATCCCAGTTATGCCTCCTTGTATTTTTAAATACTGACTGTAAGTGATTCAAGTATAATCCTTTGTAAAACGCTTTTCTCTTTGACACATTGAAGGGGTTGAGAGAGGAAAACCCGGCGTGGATTCCCCCTCCCCGGCCCCTCTCCCACCCACCACGCTCGCCCCCACCCTGACAGCGTCGGGGCCCCTGGCTGTCCCTTGGGCCCTGCACCCAGGAAAGGAGGGCGTCCGTTCTAGCCCCTCGCCTGGGCTCGGCCCAACTTCAGTCGGAGCTGAGTCTCGGTTCTCAGCGCTGGACATGCAGGGAGCTGTTTGGGAAGAAACGCGCTCTCCCTCAGGCTCGCTCTCTCGCCTTTGCCAGGGGGAGTTCAGAATTTTAGGCGTTGAGATTTGGTTGAAGCCGAACCTGGGTCCCTCCCACCCTGGAGCACTCAGGGCTCCCGGCAGGTTCCGCTCCCTGCGCGTGATCTGACAGTGTCCAGCCTCGGGGTGACGGCCTAACTGAGGCTAACTTGTGGGGAGGAGAGGGTAGCGCGTCCTGGGAGAAGGGGGAGACTCCAGGACTTGTCCCCAGCTGCCCGTCCTCGCAGCTGACACTCGCCTGTCCCTTTCTGCCCTGTAGGTGCTCTAGGGAAGGCCGCGCGCCTTTGGCAGAGCTCTGTCTTTAAGGGGACTTTTTCCAGAGTTGAAGACGGAGATGAGAGCCGTTGAGGGACGCTACCAGCAAGAGCGCAACCGCCGGGCTCAAGGTGAAGACTAACAGCTCAAGGCGTTGGGCCGCAAGAAAAAACTGAACGCCCCAACTGCAGATGTTGCTTGCGTCCGTCACCCCGGCACCTCGGAGGCCCGTCCAGCCTAAAGAGGACGGCGGCTGAGGGCCACTGAGGTCAAGGCGCTGTCCTGGGAGCGCAACACTGGCTTTGAAAAGGGCCAAGTCGTTCTGAACGCGAGCCGAGCCTCAAGGACTTGTCTCCGAGGGAGTGAGGTCCTCGGGTTGGTGGAAGGGGCGCACGTCGCCCGAGTGGCACCCACAGGCCTGACATCCGAATAAGCTAGACCTTCGGGCTAGCCCTAAAGGGTTAAAGGAGGCGCTCCAGGAAGTTGTTAGTTAGAAAGTTGTTAGTTAAAAACAAAATATAAAAATAAAATTGGCTCGGGTGCGTGCCTGCTGTCCCACCTCCACCGCCGGCCTTCCCGGAATCCAGTCCGGGTTTTGCGCGGAGCCCACAGCCCGGCGCAGGCCTCTGGCGAGAGCCAATCAGAGGGCGCCTCTCAGCACGTGGAGAAGAGAGACTCCAGAGCTCCGCGCCCGCAGCTCACTACACTTGTTACAGCTTGTCCTGAGCGCGGAGAGGGCGAGCTCCGGCCACCGGCAGGGCGGGAGCCAGCAGCCAGCGACCGAGCGAGGCAGAGAGGCACAGAGATCGCAACAGTATCCATTATAACCAGCCATCTAACCCCACCCCCCCAACACACACCCATCCATCCCACCAGCCCCGAGAGGCAGCCAGCGGCCCGCTTCTCTGCGCCCAGGGAAAAAAAACCCCAGCCATGAGCAATCAGTACCAGGAGGAGGGCTGCTCCGAGAGGCCCGAGTGCAAAAGTAAATCTCCAACTTTGCTCTCCTCTTACTGCATCGACAGCATCCTGGGCCGGAGGAGCCCGTGCAAAATGCGGCTGCTGGGAGCCGCGCAGAGCTTGCCTGCCCCGCTGGCCAGCCGCACCGACCAGGAAAAGGCCGTTCAAGGTAAGGCTGTGCTCGCCGGGCACCTGAAAAAGATGCTGGGCGCTGGTTTGGATGTGTGATGTTCCGGGGCCAGGGGCCTGCGGTTGTCCAACTGGAGACGGAGGAAAGAAAGGGAACAACTCTGAGGCCTGGTGCCTCAAAGAGCGGTAAACATCTCGCCAGGGGATGTCTCTCCCTCCCCCTCTGCTTCCAGAGAAAGCAGAGACCGAGCTTCGCTTCAAGGGCCCTTAGGTTCTCGGTATCCGTCCTTAGGTCGTTCAAATGCCCCCTTTGGTGGCCTTGGGGGTGCTCTGAAGAGGGGCCACAGGCCAGAAACAGCAGGTGCCGGGTGGACTCTTGTAACAGCAACTTGGTGAAGACAAGAACCCCAAAAGCTGTGAATGGGGACCCCAGGCCGAATGAGCCTTGGCCTTTCTTCTCTGGAAGATTTCTTTATATGTGGTGTTGTGCTTTCTTCTTCTTTTTAAAATTGTAGATTACTTGTGACCTTTTAAACCCAAGCTTTGCAGAAAACGTCTCCCTGGGATTCCCCAAATGCTCCTTATTGTATTTGAAGTGTATGAAATGTACGGCTTCTGGGTGTTGTTTTTTTCTCTGCTATGTTATTTTTTTTTAAACAGTTGAGATGTTTAAAAGCTCTTATTTTTTTCTAAAATTAAAAATTTCAGAACAACTGTCGTTTTG
Organism: Globicephala melas; assembly: GCF_963455315.2. Classification (NCBI taxonomy): domain Eukaryota; kingdom Metazoa; phylum Chordata; class Mammalia; order Artiodactyla; family Delphinidae; genus Globicephala; species Globicephala melas. The sequence goes on from NC_083335.1 coordinate 105,197,616, forward strand.
CCCCGAACCTGTTACACTCAAGTTTCGCCTTGAGCTGGCTTGCAGAGGTGTCGCAGGGAAAGAATTGTTGATTTCTTTTAAAATCCGTAAACCAGCGGTCCAGCCGCAGCGCCACTTGGAAGACGGGAGCGGACAGCGGAGAAGGGGGCGTTTAAAACAAAACTGACTTTTTCCTTTTCTTTTTTTAGCCTGCAGTGGCACCTGTGCCAGGCGCTTCCTCGAGGGGAAGGAGCGGCCTGTGCCTATTGCACCCCCTTCGTCCCCCACCCAGGCCTTTCTGAACCCATTTTCTCCAGGACGATTTTTCTGTGCTCGGAGCCGCCAGCCCCTCCCGCTGGGGTCTGTCGGGGCAAGGCCGCACTCAGGGCCACGGGCCGCTCCCCCTTCCCCCGCAGGGGTCGCCCGCCGGGCAGCGGCCCCTCTCGCCAGCCCCGGCCGCGTGGCAGAGCCGAGGGCAGAGGTCGTGCGCAAAGTTTTCAGGGTGGTGGTGATTTTTTTTTAAGTTGCTGAATGTTTTCAGATTGCCCCCTGCCCCGAAATGGGAAGGAAAAAAGTGAGGGAGAGGGCAAGGGGAAAGAAAAAGAAAGGAATAAAGGAGGGAAGGAAGAAGGGGGGCGCACAAATAAGAGAAAGGAAGGAGAGGGAGAGGGGAAAGAATGATGAGGAGACGGGATGAGAGAGAAAGAAAAGGAGAATGTAAAATGAAAGGAAGGGCCAGAGAAAGACGTAAAGGAAGGAAGGAAGAAAATAAAAGGAAGAATGGGAGAGGGAAAGGAAAGGAGGGACGGAGGAGGAGAGAAGGAAAAAAGAAGGAAACAAGAGAAAGGGCAAGAGAGAGAAAAATGTAAAGAAAAAGAAACAGCAAGAAAACTGGGGAAGGAGGAGAAGGGCTCGGAATCTGATGGCGCGGGCGGGGGGGCGCGCCAGGGCCTAGGCGCGGAGGGAGCGGCGGCGGGCCGGCCCGGGCGGCGACTCTGGAGGGGGCGCCCGGCCGGCCGGCGCGCTGACCGCTCTCCCTTGCCCGCAGGCTCCCCCAAGGGCAGCAGCGCCCCGTTCGAGGCCGAGCTGCACCTGCCGCCCAAGCTGCGGCGCCTGTACGGCCCGGGCGGGGGCCGCCTCCTCCAGGGCGCCGCGGCGGCTGCGGCGGCAGCGGCGGCGGCGGCGGCGGCGGCGGCCACGGCCACGGCCGGTCCGCGGGGGGAGGCCCTTCCGCCGCCGCCGCCGACCGCGCGGCCCGGGGAGCGGCCGGACGGCGCGGGGGCCGCCGTGGCCGCCGCGGCCGCGGCCGCCGCAGCCTGGGACACGCTCAAGATCAGCCAGGCGCCGCAGGTGAGCATCAGCCGCAGCAAGTCGTACCGCGAAAACGGGGCGCCCTTCGTGCCGCCACCGCCCGCGCTGGACGAGCTGGGCGGCCCGGGGGGCGCCGCGCACCCGGACGAGCGCCTCGGCGCGGCCGGTGGCCCCGGCGGCGCCCCGGCGGCGAGTAGCGGCACGGGCGCCGAGGACGAGGAGGAGGAGCTGCTGGAGGATGAAGAGGACGAGGACGAGGAAGAGGAGCTGCTGGAAGACGACGAGGAGGAGCTGCTGGAGGACGACGCCCGCGCGCTGATCAAGGAACCGCGGCGCTGCGCCGTGGCCGCCACCGGAGCGGTGGCCACCGCCGCTGCCGCCGCGGTGGCCGCTGAGGGCGGGGAGCTGTCGCCCAAGGAGGAGCTGCTGCTGCACCCAGAGGACGCTGAGGGCAAGGACGGCGAGGATAGCGTGTGCCTGTCTGCGGGCAGCGACTCAGAGGAGGGGCTGCTGAAGCGCAAACAGCGGCGCTACCGCACCACGTTCACCAGTTACCAGCTGGAGGAACTGGAGCGGGCCTTCCAGAAGACGCACTACCCAGACGTCTTCACCAGGTACGCGCGAGGGGTGGTCGCAGCGGCAGCGGCTGGAGGGAGCGAGTGGGTCCGGGAGAGGGAAGGTGGGCGGGCAGGGGCCCCGGGCTGGGGCAGGGACTCCGTTCCTGGACTCTACCCAGGCGCGCCCTCCCAATGCACCCACCCCGTTGACCAAAAACTACTCCCCCCCTCCCCCCTACTCCGGGCCTTAAGTTTAGACTGGGATGTTTTTTGTTTTTAGTCCTTCCCAAGGTCTCTCCAGTTTAATTTTTTCAAATTACGAGTTTTAGTTAGAGAAAAAGAAACGGCCTTTCCAAAGGCCTCCCGAACACGCCACCTTGGAGACGTGCGCACCCTTGCGCACACACTCAGGGCCCCGGGCGCTACGGTCCGGAGTCCGGGCCAGGTCCCAGGCGAGGCGCAGGAAGCGCTGCCGGCCCTCGCCGCCAGAGCTAAACAGGGGCTATTTTGGGCCGCCGTGTGGTGCGATCGCCATCCCTGCCTGATGCCCCGGGCGCCTGCTGGGTATCAGTTAACGCAGTTCGCAGTAAAGCTGCCCGTGCCTGCGGAGAAGGCCGTTAAAAAGATCCGAGTTCTGTCATTTGAGGACTCCTGAAATAACCGAAGGAAGTCAAAACGGGGCAGTGTTTGGTATCTGTACAACTGTGGAGGCACCGGCCATAATCTTCCCTTCTCATCGCTGCCCTCTCTCCCTCCACACACATTAAACCCAGTGTTGGTTTAATGTAAGCGGGTTCACAGGGGCTGGCACTGATTGCTGGAAGTCTGGCAGGCAGTAGACGGAACAGCTGGGGGAATTTTTCTCTTTGGACGGCTGTCCAACCCGGGTTTTTCTCCTAGTTACGCTCCACTTCACACTCGCCCGGGTTTTTTTGGGGGAAAGATGTACCTGTGAGATGACTGGGCCTCTGAAGGCCAGCTTATTAATCCTACCTGGGGCGCCGGCCTGGCTGGGGGCCTTCCTCTCCCACCCCAAGGCTTAGGTCTGGCTCGGCGAGGAACCACGGTTAGGGCAAACTTTCCCCAGCGGGGAAGGAGAAAGAGATGGGTGCTTGCCTAGCGTTGGGCTTGTCAAAGCTCGAGCAGCACCTTCGCATGAGGCGTGTGCGGCTTTTCAACGTGCACTTTAGTAGCAGCGGAAAGCTGTCCGCCCCTTTGAACCGGAGGAGAAATCGCTCAGTGTTCAGGAGGCCCGAGCCAACTCGCAAGTGTAGTTGGTCTAGCCATTAATTGCCAAACTGTCTCCTAATCAGAAACGGAAAAGAGTAGATTTGATGCGGGGCAGAGGCACTGAACTTGATCATCCCCTGAGCTAAACTTGGTCCTCCCCTCTTTCATCCAGTCCCTTCGTTACCTTTAGAAAAGAAAATAAAATTTAAAACAATTGTGTCTATCAAATAGCTAACCGGCCGACCTGCTTTTCTTCATTTATCACACGTGTAATTCAAAAGAAGAATATGATGTGGTGTCGCTTGGCACCCAGGTCTGCCCTTCTTTAGCTTCTCCAGGGGAACCAAAGTACATGAAGAGGGGCAGCTCCTTTTCGCCACCCCGTGCTCACCTCTTTCCGACCCAGGGGGTTAGTTAGAGCCCCTTGGTTCCCGCCCGGATCCAGCCGGGAGTGTGGTTTTGGGGTTTTAGATTTGCTGATGCTCACTGTAGCAGAAGGCAGAGGGAAGCTCTCCAGTGAACCGGTTTTCTCCCAATCCTGAAGTTTCAGGTGTGGGCCAGGGGCACTGCCAGCAGTGCAGACCCAGGTCCGAGGCTGGGGCGGCCCCCGCTCTTTCATATTAGCGAGCGGAGGGCCAATTATTCTCTGCGCGCTCGTATTTTCGGTAAACAGGTCGTAAGCCATTCTACAGCATCTTAATGGTTTCCTATTTGCCTTAATTGTCGCAGTAATAACTGCAATGACGGGGTAGGGTTTCAGTTAAATTGACTTCCCCTGAGATGGGCAGGGTTTGTAGTGGGCACTGGAGTCAGGAGGTGCGCAGAATTTTGTTTAATCGAAAAATTACCCCACTGAACTCTTAACAAGCTTAACATATCTCCAGAGGGTAATGGGGAGTATGACCTAAAGGGGTGAGGGAGGGAGGATGGCGGCGGAGAGAGAGAGATGGAAGGAAAGGCGGAGAGCTGGAGAGAGAGAGAGAGAGAGAGAGAGAGAGAAGGAGGAGGGGGAGAGAACATTTTTTAAAGAAGGCAGAAAGAAACCAAGAGGGCGAAAGAAATGTTTTTAGTTGGGTGCTGAGTTCTCCCATTTACTATTAGGACAAAAGAGGCTATAATCACTGTGTGTGTGTGTGTGTCTTGTCTAACTCTGGCTTAGAAGTGAGAGAGAATCCGAGACTTAGAGACTCAAGAAGTCACCCCTGTCACTCTTGAATATAATATGATACAGTATAATAGATAACATCCTATATCTGGGAGTGTGTTGCGTTTTTACATCTTCAGTCAAATAGAAGGCACTCCAATGTTGAAGGGATGGCGATGCCTAGGTGTGTGGGGTGAGACCCTAATGGAGGAGGCTGCCAGCGAGGGAAAGGGGGCTGACGGGGGTTGCTGGAGCCTGCAGTGACCTCCTGCCTGTGTGTTGCTTTCTTATAGGGAGGAACTGGCCATGAGGCTGGACTTGACTGAGGCCCGGGTCCAGGTGAGCTGCACTGCAGAGAGGGAGGAAGGGAGGGGCAGCGGGCTGGGGGGAGAGTGGAAGAGAGATGGGTCGATGGATTGGAGGGCTGTTGAGAGAACCCCTTCATAAAATGAAGAAAAGCAGAATCAGAAAGATAAACCCAGACACTCACACACAAAACTATATTAAAATATGAACACCTGGGAGGTTGAAGGGGAAGATTTCGAGGTTTGGGAGCCTTGTGGAAGGAGTCCAGGATCAGAAGAGGGGTTTCAGGGTCCCTGAGACTGCAGTTCAGAAGCCCCCTGGTCCACAGCCCCTGTAGGAAACAATCTGCGAACTGAACTGACTTCTCCTGATTGAAATAATGGGATGGAGCATGGATTTGGTTGTTAGACAAATCCGCTCAGCTCCAAGCAGGTATTTGGCTGCGATTAAGTCTCCAATCGGGCTTCATAAAAGCCCACTTAGTGCTAGAACAAACAGGGCCATTTGAAGGCAAAATGCTGTTTGATTTCCCCTCTGCCCGCACAAGGAGCCGGCTAATGCTATTTGATTTCCCATTTTTTATAGCAATGAGCCCACATTGATCTAATAGGGAGTGAGTGCAATGCTATTAAAGGTGTTTGCAGCCCCATACCAGAGTGCATTTCCGAACCCAGGCCTCATAACCAAAGAGACGATCAACACTGGGCAGCCCCGACGGCCAACAGAAAACAGATGTCCCTGGGTTAGGAGCTGAGTGAATCACTTTACAGTCAAAATCAGGTGCTGATAAAGCACAATAAATTCCATATGGCTCATTTAATACACAACAGCTTCTTGCATTAGAGGGCTAATGATGAGGCCTGTCCCCTCCTTTCTGTTGACACATTTCTCCATTGTCAAACAGAGATGTGACAGCAACTCCGCATTTTCAGCTCAGGGGAACGAGTCGTGGGAAAGTTAAATAACTTTTAAAAAGAAAGAGAGCGCCCCCCTCCCCTTCTCCTCTCTCCCTATTCACGGGAGAAGATGTAATTAAGTGAATATGAATTATTAGAGTCCTTTCGTTTACCTTTGGGGGGCCTCAGAGGTATTAATTCAATAATGAGGAATTGCAGGGGGACATCTTGATAATTGCAGTCGAGCCGGGAGAGCGGATCCATCTGTAGAAGGTTTCCACTTTCTTTGAGGGCATTCTGCCTCCACTGTTCCCCCCACCCCCCCACCCTTACTCCTTTCACTGCCCTCGAGAAGGGGTGGATATTGTCTAGACAGATTTGGATACACAAAAGCTGCCCACCCAGCCCGGTCCCATCTAGTCTTCCTTTTTCAAGTCTCTGAATTTCCACACTGGAGTGTTTCTGTGATTCTCAAATAGATTATTTGAGGGCTGTGAAATGTTACGGATGGGCCCCCTTTGGGCAGAATTTTAAGTAATCAGCCGACTTGGATTCTTGATTTTTCTTGCCCTAGGTGGCTGTCTAGAAGTCAAACGAAGCCTAGATACTAGTGCTAGTAACGACAGCCCCCACTGTGTATATCTGAAAGGCACAGATGTCTTAAAAAAATTTTAAACATTTTCCTCTGGGATCATTTACATTATATTGTAATATAACTCCGTATAGCCCTGGAGTTCATTCTTAATTTTTAGACTTGTGTGCAGGCATAAACCCAGTCCTAAAAATATTAATGCCTTCAGGGGAGAAGGAGCATATCTTCTCAGCTGTGGGTGTGATGAGCAGGTCACATAAAAATAATCTCATGCTCCTAGGAGTTATTTTTAGACTATGGTAGCTGCCATATTTCAGGTAAAGGTCTCTACGAAAACTGCTTTCTATTAACAATTAGCAAGATACCTTGTGCTGAAAACCTCCCCCAAGCCTAGAACTATCTTATTTAAATAACCTATTTAAACCACATCCCCAGAAGAAATAAAGGACCCGTTCGCTAGCTCTGAATATGGGCACAGTCTACAGGTATCCTACACTCTGGTTTCTGTGTCCAGGTATTGCTGAATACCTGGTCCCCGCAGTCAGTGCCTTACTCGGCAGAACCCGGCCCTGCATAGAGCCCCTGCAGATAGCAGGCTGTGTACCCCACACTTCATTTCAGGGAGAACTGGGCCCCTAAACTGTATGCCTGTTTGCTAGTTACTGTGGCCATTTCTTCCCTCCCTCCCGGTTCTCCCCAAGCCCGAGAACCCAGTGTAGTGCTCATAGGCGTTCAATAAATATTTCTGGAAAGATCAAGTGAACCGCCTCCCCGATTCCCTTTTCAGTGCAGAGCAAGAATTTTGCCACCTCTTGGGTACACGTGAAATAGGCAAAAATAGCTGATTTGAGGCAGAAAGCTGATGAGCACTCTTCTCTTGGTGGCTGCCTGGTCCCAAGAGTCACCACTGAATGCCAACTTCTGCATGCCTTATTCTGCTCATTCCTCATCACAGCCTTATGAGGAAACTTTTATTACCCCCATTTTACAGATTAGAAAAGTGAGGTTCAGAGAGGTTTAAGTGACCTGTTTAAAGACACACAGCAAGCAAAAGGCAGCGCAGACATTTAAACCTTGGTTTCCTCACTCCTGAACACACGAAACTACTTTTCCTTAAAAACTGGAAAGGAACTAGGCTGGTTGAAATATCCACTGGAGAGGGTTCACTTGCCCAGTGTTTCCTGCTCGCTTTAAGTTGGGCCCTCTTTCACTGCCCCTTTGGCCCCAGACGTGTCCTTGAACAACCTGAGGCCAGAGAGGGGTGAGGTGGGCGCAGGCCGCAGGGGAAAAGAGGCAGGGCCCGCGGCGCGCGGGGAAGAGGCGGGGGCGGGGTGGGGGGTGGGCCGGAGCCTCGCCGACCCCGGCCTCTTTCCGCTTTGCAGGTCTGGTTCCAGAACCGTCGGGCGAAGTGGCGCAAGCGGGAGAAGGCGGGCGCACAGACCCATCCTCCGGGTCTGCCCTTCCCCGGGCCGCTCTCCGCTACCCACCCGCTCAGCCCCTACCTGGACGCCAGCCCCTTCCCCCCGCACCACCCTGCGCTCGACTCGGCCTGGACTGCCGCCGCCGCCGCCGCTGCCGCTGCCTTCCCGAGCCTACCTCCGCCTCCGGGCTCGGCCAGCCTGCCGCCCAGCGGGGCGCCGCTGGGCCTGAGCACTTTCCTAGGAGCCGCCGTGTTCCGGCACCCGGCCTTTATCAGCCCTGCGTTCGGCAGGTAATACGCGGCTTCGGGGAGTCTGTCTCTCTCATACACGCACAGAGGCCTGGGTCCAGGGAGGAGGCTGGAGACGGGTAGGGACTACACACATCTTTTCTCTTTGGCTTAACCTCAGCGACTTAGCCAAAGAAAATAATCTCTAATTTTGCCTTAAACAATGTGGATCTTGAAGGGAATGACTTGGGACTGAGCGGCAAAGGGAAAGGCAGTGACGATAATAGCAACCGTGGAAACTGGGAGTGTTCAATGAAAGCTGCACCAGTACAATTTGAAGGCAGCAACAGCCCAGGCCGTAGGTGATATGTGTGTAAACGGGTACAGGTGTAGGCCACAGAGCCAGAATGACTTTTCAAGTTTTGCAAAAATCCTTCCTCATGCCCCAGAGCCTGGCAACCAGAGGAACACAGCCCTGGCCCCCACAGGAGCCCTGGAGCCACGGGCCCTCTGGGTGCAAAGGATTCTTTCTTCTTCCCCAGACTCCATCTTCCTTGTCATTCAAGTGACCCACTGCCAACCATACCCCCGACCCCCATATATACAAACCCTGGCCCCCCCCAAAGCGGCACAAGACAACGAAAGAAAAGAAACAGTTCATCATATGTTATAACTCCCTTTCTTTAAATGAACATCGAATGATGAAATTAAAAGTCTGTATAATCACACAGACAAAGAAACAAAGGAGAGATGTATTAAGTTGGAAAGTGCAGTGAAAATAAAACTGAATGCAGCTTCAATGATCTCTCTTTGGGAGAACAAAGAAATAATAGATTCATCCAACTGCATAGCCACTTAACAAAAAAAATCATCTGGAGAAAATGTTCAAAAAAGACTCAGTAAAATTAGTTTCTTGTAACAAACCAATAAAGTAAACAGAAAGTGCGCTGAAGTGTAGTGACTCAGTTTACCTAGTGGAACCAGGGCATGTTACGCCCCCTCCAGGCCACACTTTATTTCTTTCTGGAAAAAATTGTTAAAGTCCTCTGCCCCTCGCTCTCCACCCTCTCCTTTACCCTTCTCACAACAAATGACTTGTAAAAGCTGGCAAACCACGGCTGGAGTGCCGGCTGCCAGATTTGGAGAGGCTGGAAGAGGAGTGCGGTGCGGGTGGTAAAAATAACAGAGGTGATAACAGAGGTGGAGGGTGGGCTTGGGAGAAGCAGGAGGCGCTCCTCGAGCCCAGGTGGGCTCATTTCTAATCGTGGAAACCCTGAGTTGGCCTTGCGGGGGCCCGGAGCCAAAGCCCTGGGGGGAAGCGGCGGGGGTAGGGGTGGTGGCATTGAGCGTCAGGGGCGGCTCGGGCCTCAGCTGCAGGTCATAGGTGCAGTGCGAAGAGAGTGGAGGCGCCGTGCGGGGCAATCCCGGCGCCTCCCGGAGGCGGTGGCGCGGACTGGAGTCCCAGGCTTGGGCTTCGCCGTGCGCCACGCGCGGAGGTCGCGGGTCGGGGCTCTCTGGGACTAAAGGCTGCAGGGGCGCAGGGAAGGCGGTGGGGGAGAGGTGTCGCCGCTCCGGGACGCGGGGCCGCTGGCTGGTTAGAGCCGCCTGGCGAGCGGAAATCTACAGGCGGGCGCCCCCACCCTCGCGGTCGTCGGCCGGGCACTGGCAGCTCAGCCCGGCGCGGGAGGGCGGCCTCAGCGGAGGGAAGGCCGGCATACAAGACCGGTGTTTTCAAGGTAAAAGGAGCCCCGGGCCGAGAAGGCGCCCTATATAGAGAGTACAAAGTGGAGCACAGGTCTTGATCAGTTTTGATCCCACGTTCTCCTTCCTTTCTCCCTTTTTTCCCTTCTCCTTTTCTCTCTTCTTTCTCTTTGTCTCTCTTCTTCTCTCTCCTGGCAAATAGTATTACAGGCAATTGGAGCTCCTGGTCTAAGAATACACCCCCCTTCTTAAGCGAAAGCACAGAATCCGCGCAGTTGGGCCATGGGGTTTTGAGACTCGGGGCTTGCCTCCGCCGCGGCTCTGTCCCCTCTGTCTTTTTTTCCCCCTCTGTTGGTTCCCTGCTCCAGTAAACCCTCTCAGAGCACCCCAGCCTCCCGACCGCGGGTCCAGCTACTCCCCAGCCCGCGGCCCACCCGGGCCTGCGACTCCCCGCCCCAGCGGCGGCGCCCCTCTGCGCCCTTCTGTGCCCTCTGCTCCCCCGGGGAGAGGCGGCGGGGAAGGCTGCCCGAGGCGCTGCGCGCAGCTCCCGGGGCCGTGACCGCGCTGTTTGCTCTCCCTGCAGGCTCTTTTCCACCATGGCCCCCCTGACCAGCGCGTCGACTGCGGCCGCGCTGCTGAGACAGCCCACGCCGGCCGTGGAGGGCGCGGTGGCGTCGGGCGCTCTGGCTGACCCGGCCACGGCGGCCGCAGACAGACGCGCCTCTAGCATAGCCGCGCTGAGGCTCAAGGCCAAGGAGCACGCCGCGCAGCTCACGCAGCTCAACATCCTGCCGGGCACCAGCACGGGCAAGGAGGTGTGCTAAAGGCTGCCCTCCACCCTCGCGCCCCAGGCGCGATCCGGAAAGGTCACCTCACTCAGCACCACTTAAGACCAAATGGAAACAGAGGACCAGCACACTCCCGAGACGGCACTGAGAGAGCGCAGCCGCCTTCGCAGCAGCCTGGACGCGGGCAAGGCAGCCCTCGGCGCTACCGGACGTGGCACCTCCTCGGCTGGCTGTCCACCCGCCCCTGCCCCTGCCCCTGCCCCTGCCTCTGCCCCTGCGCCTGCTTCTGCCAACCTCGCTCCAACTCGAACGTCCACTCTCTCCCGTTCTTTTACTGAAAATATCCGGGAGGTTTTTCTCCCTAAGACACCTGGTATTGAAGTTAAAAAATTTAAAAGCCCAACCTCTCTTCCTCCTGACATCCTACTTAGCTTTTTTTTAAAATTTTCCTAATAGCATTTTGGCGCTCTAAGTTTATCTCCCCAGCGTGGGCCCCGGCTCCGGGCCGGGGAAGCGAATGCGAATCTGTAAGATAGCTAACAGTGCACTTAACGGAAAGGGGCGTCTTGTTCTTGTTCTCTTCTTTATCATACACCAACCAAGGTTTTTATATCAAACCAAAGGGAAATACTCTGCTAGAATATGGACTGTTGAAGTCACCAAACTGTGATTATTGATTCTGTACATACCATTGTTATTAAAAAAAAAAGAACAGAGCTTTGTATATTTGAAATGTTATAACGCAATTGCACTCAGCGTGGTATGGTAAAAGTTTGTCCTCTTGTAGATTCTTACTGTGTTGTAGATACGGTAGGGTTCCTAGACAAATATTTATGTACTCAAGCCCTTTATTTAACTTATTAACTGTAGAGGCTTCCGAAACCTTCAAGGTAAAGGCAATCGTACAGTACTTTTGTGTAATGTGTAACTGTTATCACTTTTCCTTGCTATCTAGTGGAGAAGTGTCACGCTCAAAATAATAAAAAAATATATATATATGTTTAACAAAAGGAAGTGTGAATACTCTCTACAGGCTCTGAGGGGACAGTAGTAGGGAGACCCCCAGAGGCCGGGCGTGGGCTCCTGCGCCCCGGCACCTCCGGGGTTTATCTGAACTCGCGTTTTCCTGGCAGAGGCTCCTGGTTTGAATCTGATCCTCAAAGGATCCGTAGGGTTTCCTACGAAGGTTAAGATCGCTGCCGCCGCGGCGCTTTCCACGAGCATCTCGGCTTTCCCGGGTCGTGTCGCAGCGGGAGCTGGGGGGCCCGGGGCCCAGAGATGGGGTGGGCTTGAGGGAGGGAGGGTGTACCGTAGGCATTGTTGACGGTGAAGACAGAAATTTGAAGCGAGCGGGAGTCTTGGCTCGGAAAACGAAGGAAACTGCTTGTGGAAAGTGCCACGTACAAGGAAGTGCGCAGTCCGAGATGACAGGTAATGGCGAGAGCGAGGAGCCCAGGCGCTGGCTTCCGAGGGGGCGGGCTCCACGGTATACGCGCGGGTAGCAGGGTGTGTGTGTGTGTGTGTGTGTGTGTGTGTGTGTGAGAGAGAGAGAGAGAGAGAGAGAGAGAGAGAGAGAGAGAGAGAGAGAGGGAGGGAGGGAGGGAGGGAGGGAGGGAGAGAGGGAGGGAGGGAGGGAGAGGGAGAGAACGCAGGAACAGTGATGGAAAGGCAGCGAGGGGTATCCAAGTGGCAGATCTTAACTCGACAAATGTCATTACATCACTTATCCAGGCATTGGGAAATGTATATACTTAAAAAAAAATCTAAACAACTCAGGTTTCGCGAGGAGACCCAAACAGATTTGCAGTCTGCACCCTCCTGGGCGCACCCCTCGCCGGCGACGACGGTACCTTCTCCCTCCCCCGGGCCCTGCCTGCGCCCCGCCGGGTGACCGCTCGGTGTAAGCCCGCCCGCGGGGGCCGGGTCTCGCCAACGCTCCCAGGGTGATGGGAAAGGGAAGAGAAGCTTAATTAGTTTCAATTTGCAGTAATTAGCGCGCTGGACCTTTGGGGAGAGGGGCAGGCGTGGGGGGGGGTGCGGAATGCTGCGGCGTGACGAGCGCGGCTCTCGGAGCCGGTGCCGCCGCCCCGCCAGGCCGCGGGACAGTCGGTCGCGGCGGGGGTCGCAGGCGTGTCTCCGGGCCGGACCCGCCGGGCTCCGCGCGCGCTCCCCGGCCGCGCCCCAGAGAAGGGGGGGCTGGCCCTCTCGCGGCCCAGGGCGCAGGCGTGCGCGGCCGAGGGGCAGGTGCGGGGGCGGGCAGAGGTCAGCGGTGACTCGGGGGTGGGCGACGCGCTCTGCAGCTGCCGCGCTCCGGCTCGGGCGTCCTCGGTTCACCCGCCGGGCCGGAAAGCCGCAGCTCCCCGTCCCCCGGACACCTTGGGGAGCATGCTCGCGGGGTTCAGGGCTGAGGGGGCTCCCCGGACCTTGGCCGTCGACCTTGGCATTGAGCCACCCGGCCCCGGCCCTGGGCTTGCGAGGGCGGCGCTCGCAAGCGGGGGCCCGGCCCGGGGCACCGGGAGTAATCGCCAACTACCTTCGCTCAGCCCTTCTGCCGCATGCTCCTTTCTCGGGGTTTGCAGGCCCGGCGGGAACTTTCTAGGACATCCCCCGAGGTCTGAGTGTCTCAAGCCTTCAGACTCCACAGGGTCTCCTGGGGTGAAGGCCGCTTTCCTGGGGTGGGCAGGGCTACTCGGGAGTTTTGGGTGGAGGGGGGACGGGGAAGTGCAGGAGGGGCGTGAGGGAAAGGGCTTTTTTTTTTTTTTTTTTTGGGTGATCACTATCAATTTTCCGTCGATTTTGGCTTTTTGTTTAGGTAGCGGATTTTTTTCCCCCCTCCAGGCTGCCAGTTGGATGGTATACGAGAAACAGTACCATTCTTCCTGTTAATGAAGTCTTTTTTAAGTCATTTTTTCTCATTTGACCCTTCCATGGAGCAGAAGCAAATTGCGTGAAATTACCTCCAAGGATTACATTTATTACTGGCCAATGAGAACCCCTTGCCTTGTTTTACAAACTCTTAATCCTATGTCATTCTGATGCCGCAAACAAGCCCGGTCCTGGGCCTCCTATTCTTTCAACTTTCCCCAGCTGGAGGGACCTCATTCTGCACTTAATATTCCCCATAAATATCACACGCTAAAGACCCCCTGACTTCCAGCAAGTCCACATTAAACATGTGACATGTCACGCATGACAAACTCTGAGTATCTTTTCAAAGCAGCATTAGAAGCAAAGAAACCAATTTTCTTCTCCTTCCAAACCTCCCCAAGTGCTGAATGATGGGGATTGGAAAGAGCCACTGGAGCGTACTTAGGGGGATTTTATGAGATTTTCCAGAATGATTTAATCTTATTGTGAGCATTATTAATGAATGGCAACCCAATTTGGCCCCAATATCTGGGAACGCGGTCACAATGCTGGGAGCGGCTGACCCCCCCCCAACCCTAAGCAAACCTCTTTCACCCTAGAGGAGGCCGTGCAGAGCCCAGGGGAGTCCGGGAGAGCCCCTGTGATGGGGGTACTGCTGTTCCCTATCACACCCAGGCCGAAATGCCCCACCACCCGCCTTCCCAGGGCCACCCCTACAGCATTTTGGGTAAGGGGTGAGGGAGCCCGGTCTGGCCTCTGTGGGAAGGATGAGGGGAAAGGCTAAGTTAATTTGCTACATTTTCAGACAGGCTAGCCAGATCCGGAATGAGCCCCAAAAGGCAAGGCAAGAAGGGAGCAGTTGGCAAAGTATTTTCAGAAGGTGCCCCTAAGTGTTCTTCCGTCAGCAGCTACCCATGGGCTGGACTGTGGACAGTTAGGGAGGACAGCTTAGGTTTGTGTGAGAAAGATAGAAAGTGGATGAATTAAGGAGAGTGACCGCCAAAAGGAAAGTTTTGGGACTTGAAACTCAGTCTTCAGCTGAAGTCACCACTATTGGTCCTGGCCAGTTTCCCACTTTTTTTTCTCCTACTACCCCCGCCGCCCATTGGGGCAAACACTTATTATTATTGGTTTTGATCTGTAATGCCAAGAGACAAGGCACTTGTACTTCTCTTTTTCATATCATCTTGAGTGCAAAGATCTTACTAGAATGGAAAAGGGGCTGATGTTAGAGGAAAGGAAATTATATGTAAGTTACTTCAACTTGCTTTTAGAGGAAAAAAATGTGTACGTGAGCATGCACGTACGTGTATACACAGAAGTGTGTCTGAATGAAGGGAGTCTTAAATGGGCCCTAAAATGGTATTTTGGAACACCGAGTTCCACGGAGCAATTGCTTATGTATTTAAGTGACAGTGGCAGCCTGGCTGGGGGGCGGGGAGAAGAAAAGCTGTCACCTGACTGGGGCGGGGTGGGGGGGGAGAAGTATTTTTCAAAGGAAAAAGTTGTGTTGTCCCTAGACGTGATTAACAGTCCAGTTTGAAGTATACATTTTTTCCTTTAAAGAAAAGGGAGTGATTACCAGTTGTACATTAAGAAATGTCATTCAGTAATTTTTATTCATTCTCTGGAAATCTTCGTAAAAGTCTGAATCATACTTCTACAAGCAGCAATTTTGTTAATCCAGGGGGTTATTACTCTGGGCCCTTATTAGGTTCTACACCACTGCCAAGCAATCCTATAACCCTCTCAAAAGAAGTTTACCTCCCTGTTATAAAACCAGTAGTGGTATTTATACTGTGCAATAATTAGTGTATTACTTGAATCCACTAACACGTTCATTTTATCTCTGCACAAAACCTCTAGTCTGCTTATAGAAAGCTTGTGCCTCCTTTGGTGCTGGTAAAGTGGTGAAAGAGTGAATTGAAGGCTGGTTGCACTTTCTCCTTTTGCCTCGCCTTAATTCCCATCTCTTTTTGCTCTCATCCAATTAGCACAGTGTATTAAGCGGTTTATCATCTCATAGTCAGCTATTGAGAGAAACAAGGCGAGCACTTTGCAATAGAACCTGCGCTCCTTTGACACCCTCAGGTACTTACATATTCCACTGTGCTATGAATAATAGAGGAAGAATGGAGCGCTAATTCCCTCATCAAAGAATGCCTTGTCTGCTGCTTTGCTCAACAACACCATTCTGATCAAAAGAAAAGCAATAAAGCTTAGCATAACAAAACGAAACCTACTTATTAGCTTAGTGGTTAAATTAATGCAGAGCCGCTGCTATTCAAAACCAAGGTTTGAAAACAGCCTCCAACAACCTGATAATGCTGCCTTCGGGATGAAGGAATTTTAATCTGAAATTTGAGGCTGGCTCAGATGAGTTAATCTATTAAACTGCTATAAGGAAGCTCCACAGCAGACCGTTCAATTAAGAAATATTTAGGTGAGCAGTGAGAGAGAGAGAGAAGGAGAAAGGAAAGGCGAGGCGGGTTAAACTTTGGGATGAGAGATGGGGGAACTGAATTGAGGGTCTGGGGTTTAGTGTGTTTTTCACAAAACCCTGACACAAGATAGGGAAATCTGCTTTTGGAGTTTCTTTATCTTTGCATTACTTGCCAAACTAATTTAAATGCTATGTTCGAAAAGGCGTGTTGAGGTGTGTCTGTATGTGTGTTGTTGGTAAGAGGAGGTATGGGCTGGAGAAGGAAGTGGCTGTGAGGGGCAACGAATTCATCCCCTTTCACCAGCCTGTCCCAAACTCCAGTCTGTCAACTTTGATTAGCCCCACGTCTTGGGCAACAGTCTCGAGACGAACCCCGTCTGTTTCCTAGACAAATTAAAACCTTAACTGAGCAAGCTCTTGGACGATTTTCAACTTCTGGCCTCCCCTGTTCCCCTTTACATGAAGGAGAGTTGAGAGCAGGTTGTGACCCTTGCTAGATAGATGTGCTCCCTGTCGTAGGCAGACCCTAAATTCAACAGGAAACATGCCCCTTTCAGATGGGTTCCTTTAGGGCACTAAAGGAAATTTAGCCTATTTAGTCTGGCCCACAGCATTTAGAATGCCAAGGTTTAGAAATCAAGACACTTCGTGGCATATCTGGATTCCTGGCTTCTCTTGAAAACCAGATCGTATGGCCACCCTGGGCTCTGTCCCTCCCAGAATTGCTGAGTAGCTGCTGCCCCCTTTGGACGGGACATGGCCACTTGGGTTTACCAGGCCCTGCCACTCTCTAGTGTGAACCCAGCCTGTTTCACTTTTATCACCTGAGCTTAACACTCATGCCAGGGAGCCTGTGGAGACATATGGGGAGGCTCCCCCTTGACAAAGAAGTGGGTAGCATCTCTGTACCCATGCGCTGACAACCGATGCAAATCAGGGAGTAGAAACCTTTCTCAGGGAAAAGTGACCATGCCATGTTCCAATCTTCCAACAGAGAGATCCAGTGGAATTCACAGAGTTGCAGTTTCAACTTTCTATAAAATCCTGGAAGCCTCACATGCCTCCTGGAATCCTTAGGTGCCTCTCAGAAAAGCCTCTTAACTAACCTGGAGTTACTGATCTGAATTAAAAAACATCAACCACTGTGTTAACTCTTCGGGAACTGTACTAAGAAATGTCTGACTTTCTATGGACTTTCTACAGAAATGGTTGCTGCCCTCACCGTGATTACAATCTAGATGCAGGGACAAGAAGCAGACCAGTGAGAACCTGTTTCTGTCTCCTGGAGTTTTTTTTTTTAGTGATTTTTTTTTGTTTTTTTTTGTTTTTGCGGTACGCGGGCCTCTCGCTGCTGTGGCCTCTCCCATTGCGGAGCACAGGCTCCGGACGCGCAGGCTCAGCGGCCATGGCTCACGGGCCCAGCCGCTCCGCGGCATGTGGGATCTTCCCGGACCGGGGCACGAACCCGTGTCCCCTGCATCGGCAGGCGGACTCTCAACCACTGCGCCACCAGGGAAGCCCCTCCTGGAGTTTCTTGATGAGCAAGTTGAAGATAACCCTCTATTTGTATTTACCATAATCACCCCAGGTCCCAGAAATCAAGGAAAACGCGCCTTCTCTTCGGAAAGCAAAGTGGGAGTGTGGGCTCAGGAAGCATACATTAGAGAACCGTCTCTATAACCCTCTACGGTAACAGCAAGGAAAAACCACCTAATCCTTAGCTTCCCAGAGCAGCCTGGGTGCTGCAACTTCTGATAGGTTGCAGAGCCTGCGGTGCCAAGGCATTAATTAACTAACCGACACGGCCATTAACCCAGTGTTTCTACTTAGAACCTGAGTATAGGAGACAGAGGAGAAATGAGGAGAGGGTGAGGGAAAGAAAAGAGAAGGCAAAGCAAGATACAGGGCAGCGTCACCTCCACTGCTTAACAAGTAAGCCTTTACTAGGGTCCAAGCCGGGTGACCTTTCTCCCAGGAGCCATCAGCCTTGCTTTCCAAAAGGAGACAGCACTGGGCTCTCGGCTTATCTCTCTTTAGCTGTCCAAGTCAGCAAAGCACATGAGAAGCCATACTTCATCTCTTAAAGGACACAAAGTGCATGGAAATGCCACTCAGAACACTGGAACATACATCACACCGAGGATCTCTGAGTGGAGACCTGAGCGGGCTGAGGTTTGGGAATGGGATGGTCTCCAGTCATCCCTTACTCCTGGCTGCCCTCTCCAGTCCAGTCTTCGCACCTGATAAGGAGTCACTGCAACTGATTTCCCTTTAGAAAGCTTTATTCCGAAGTGAAAGAAAAAGCACAGCATATGTTTCTTTTATGAAAATCCATAGGTAGATATTTTTTAAGAATATAGCATAGTTGTACAAGGGGAAATATGTTTTGTTAGTATAATCTTACCAAGAACGTAAGAAAGGAAAGACTGATACGTTGAAATACGTTTGGCTTCTGGCAAAAAGGCACCGTTCTGAAGAAATGAGAAAAATAGCGCCAGGGCCGATTAACCATCTCTCCCCCCAGTTTTTCTGAATATAACACAATGATCCTCACCGCAACCTATATACATTTTTAATGAAATGCTATAGGATGTGAAATTATTTAACACGTGCTTTCCTTTTGTATAAACCTTTACCTAGATTTTCTACTTGAGGAAATAAAAAAGGAAGGTGAGTGTAAAACGGCTGCCCAGTGTGCATGTACGCGTGCATGTTGGGCTTTGGAGAAATTCAATACACAAGTAAGCTCTGTTTAATCTATCTAGTCAGTGCAAGGCTTCTAAATCTCCCCCCTCGGCCACCTATATGACAGAAAGACTGAAAAGGATAGCCACTCCTGGAGCCCGCAGCCCGGGAAGCACTTGGGTTCAGACTGGATTTAACTGGCCCGTGAAAAGGCAAAGTGTCAGCCCTCCGACCAAGCTCCACGAGCCCCCCTCTTTCTGGGGGCGCCTCTGCTGAAGGTCCTGGGGCAAAGCTTGGGGCGACTTGCATCCCAGCCACTCTCAATTTCTCTTCCCTCACCGACCCCTCCCCTAGAAATCCAGTCCCCAGTGCGAATGTGACGCAGCCATCTCCAGGTGGTGTTTCGACAGCACGAGGTATACTGTCAGGGGAAGGCGGTTTTGCTGTTCTCTGGTGCTTGGCAGATTAAATATTTTTGCAGTTCCTTCGCCCTTAATAATCCCCCTCCCAAGCAACATCCACACAAACATGATATGTAGTCCCAAAGGAAAAGCGATGCAGGAGAAGCAGCCAGGGCCACGGTGCAGGTGCCGAGGATGCGGGTCTTCCTTCCACCGCCCCCGAGCGTCCACTTCCGGGAACCCCTCAGGACCGCACAGCACAATCGGCAAAGAGTTTGCTGAGATTCACTTCGGAGTAGCCACTTTGGGACAAGAACTGCTCTGCTGTGTTCTTGAGTTTTCTATAGTCCTGAAGAACTTTGGGAGTAAAAAACTGCTTCTTCAACTTATCTAAAAAGAAATAAAAGTAAAAGGATTACAAGTCTCAGAGGCAGCTTCTTTTAAAGAGCATTCAGTATTGCTCAAGTACCAGAAGCAGGGGCTGTGCATTCTGTTCTCACCTCCAGGTCAGATGTCCTCACGGTCCTGTGGCTGGTCTACCCCTGGGGCCAGTCCCATGCCGGGGTGGGGGTGGGGAAAGGACCCCAAGATTCCTCTGTAGAAGCCTTTCTTCTTTCCCCCTGCCCGCCACTTCTCAGTACCTAGCTGACTCAGCGCACCGGGGACAGAGCCACCCTCGACTGACGACTGACGGGAACTGCAGGTGCACGGCCGTGTGCGGCAAGCAAGGTGAACTCCACTCCCAGACACCGGATTCGCGGCACTGTCAAGCACATGCACACAACTGCATGCAAAGTTCGGATGTGGCAGGAACTAGTTTGTCTCAAAAGGAAGACAGAGCCTCCCAACTCAAACTCCCCAGATCAGCTGGGCCGAGTTAGTTTCTTCTAGTCCCTTCCATCTGCGTCCCTCTATTACACAGAATCTCCTCTGCTCAGAGGCGAGGGGTAGGCTGTCTGGAGAGTACCTGCCCATTGGCAAGATTGCTTTTTTCTTCTTTGTCCACACTGTGTGCCCGTGAACTTGAGGGGTGCAGCCGTCCTTCCTCTGCTCCTTCCACCCCATTCATCCCTGGCCTTAGAGAAGGGTACTCTCAGCCGGAGAGAGAGGGTCCTTCCTTTCCCTCCCCAGGGTGTGAGACCTCTACATTTGGTTCTTTGGAAGGAGCACTGGGCAGAGATACCCAGGTCTGGTCTTTTGGGGACGGGGGTGAGCCCTGGGGTTGCCAACCCTGCCCAGAATGGTTAAGATGATACAGCTTTTGTTCAAAGCTGCTCAGGAACCCTGTGAGGTGTTTGGAGAGGCCCTTCTAAAAAGAATTCCCCATCTGATGGCTGAGGAAACTGGGCGGTTAAGTCACTTGCCCCAGGGCACATAGCTGGAGATCTAGGATGCAGAAACAGCAAACCCAGGTAGCCAAAACCCTGAGCCCACGCTCGGCAAGGCTCACTGTGCCCCGTGCCCCTCACTGTCCCTGCACCCCGTGTCCCTGCTCCCAGATAGAGACGGGCAGGCTCCCAGATGCTGGCCTGGGCCAAGGAGGCTGGGGGGGAGCGAGGCTGTCCCGCGCCCCGGTATAGGAAAGCATCGGGAAGGAAACACGGAAGGGAGTGCATATCAATCACCAAAAGAAAAAACCCCACGGAAACAACAGAGCAACAGAGAAGTCTACAAAGCACCTGGAAAATGAAAACTTGGTCTCCAGGTTTTTGTTCCTTAGCTACACATTCGTGTTTGTTCTCCACAACCTTTTCTAAATTACATCAATTGCCTTTCGAAAAACAACAACAAAAAGTTTTGTAGAGAGGATTTAAATGCCCAAAGCGGGTGGAAAGAGGTGAGAAGAGAGAGAGGGGGCGCATCGTTAAGCGAGGAGAGAGACACTTTGAGTTCTAATTATCGGAGTCTGGGAATACACAACAATGGCCCGAGCAGTGGCTGGGAATACACAACAATGGCCCGAGCAGTGGCGGCCCGAGGCCAGCGCCCCATGCATGTGAATGACACAAATGCATGTGTGACGGGGAGAGACATTTACAGAGCTGTGGTGAGACGGAGCAGGGGAGGAAGAGAGAGGGCACAGCTCCTGATGTGTTTACCTCCTCTGCTGATGGGATATTGACTTTTCCCACCAGGTTGGTTAGAAAGGGGACTATTTACGCTGCTACACAGCGGAGTTAGAATGACAACCAGCGTCACTTGGTGCTCTTCTTCGTGAAAGACAACTGTGACTGCCAGCATATCCCATAGCCGGTCAATACAGCCCAGGCACCATTCCACGCCGGTTAGAGATGCAGAAAAAAGCTCCTACTTGCTTCCCCAATGAGAATTGACTCAATAATGTTTGGAAGGTCTTCTAGGAAACAGAACTGCACGAGCTGTCACAGGCCACATCGGGGGTGGGAGCTGAGGTGGGGAAAGGGCTCACCCCTTCTTCGTGGTTTTTCTCTCCCTGCTTTGGGCACCTGGGCCACCCACGTTAGGCTTCTGTCACTCTGTTGCCCTTAGTGCTACACCCACCCGCCACTTTAGAACTCAAGGGAAAATCCCAGGGTTAAATGGTGGAAACCAGGTCATGTAGCTGGCAGAACCTGATTCCTTCACCCTGTTCCAGTTTTGGGAGTCAGGGAAGAGGCCATCTAACGAGCACCTGACCCGAAGCAACAACTGCTAAAAGATTTCAAGAGGACATCAGGCAA